>NC_056750.1:759960891-760162506 GCF_019279795.1 Protopterus annectens | reverse complement strand
ATATGAAATGAATCTACCTCACTCAACCCCACACAAGTGAGACAGGGTGCACGGACCAAACCAACTGTATGCAAAAACACAGAAAAAGTCCAGCACCAAGATGATAGATAAAATTTAGGATTTAATGTGACAAGACAGCACAAAGCAGCATACCAGTTTCAGCCTTCTTCAGTGCATGAGCTAACATGAATCCATTACACATTTAAATAGTGCCAAGTTAAATCATAACCAAAGCTGATTGGTACAAGCCAGAATTAACTTAATTCATTGAGGCCAGGCTTGAACAGAGCCCCAAGCCTGACAATCCAACCAGATTAATTTTTATTTAATATAGAATGCCAACCTGCTTTATTGGATTTATGTCCTTGGATTTTATCAATAATTGTAAATTGAAATTTAGCAGTGACATGGGTCATTGTGTGTTTACAGAGAGTATTATATATTCTTTTAGTTCTTATATCACTGAGATGTTCACTAATTCTATGTTTTAATGGCCTAGATGTTTGCCCTACATAAAAAGCAGAGCAAAAACAGGCGGCCAGATAAATCACCCAGTCACTGCTACAGTTGCCAAAGCACCTGATTTCAAAAATGTGTTGGGTGTTACTGCTGGTGAATTCCTTTGTTTTACATACATGTGTACAAGAGCTGCAATGACCACAAGGGTTACTGCCCTCTAACTTAGCTCCAAATAGGGTAACTTATGTGGTAGTAGGGGTAAGATGTCTATAGTGGGTTAAATGAGAATTGATAGCACGACCTGTTCTATAAGAGAAAAGACATTGTGGGGAAAGCATTTCAGCTAATTTGTCATTGGGCAACATAATGTCCCAGTGATTTTGAATAATGTTTTTAAAGCCATCTGTAGTGTATCCAAATGTTGTAACTAAACAAATGGGTTGGGGAGATTGTCCATCCTTTTCCTTGGATCCCTTACCATAAGTTAACAAATTCTTCCTGTCTTGTTTATTAGCAAAGGAGCATGATCTATGAGATAAATCATTTTTACTGATATTAAAGGCTGCATCTGATGAACATATATGATTAATGTGTAAGAATTGGGATTTGGGGATGTTCTGGATGATGTGGTGGGGGTGATGACTGGATGCATGTAGTAAAGTGTTGAATTGGGGGAATTTTCTATAAACTTCATTTTCACGTTTGTGATCAACCTGATGTAAAATGCAAACATCCAGGAATGTCATTCCATTTCACTGTTGATCATTTGTTGTATGTTAAGATATTTAGCCCCTCTCAGTAGTCATAGCCTTCAGTCCCTCCTCCTCAATACTTGTTCTTTACTAAACACCAAACAGAGGTGCAAAGTCTCCAGCTGTTTTTATCTTTAGCTACATTGTGTGCAGCAAACAATGAGCAAAGGGGAATACAAATATAAAAGAGAATAAAATCTGCCATTGCAGACTACTAAGCAGCATACAACTTCCACTTGTGTATTCCTCACATAGTTTTTCTTGGAGAAACCTTCCAGTCCTTGAACAAGGGTGCCTGTATGTTTACCTTATTTCCTTGGCTGTTCTTGATAATTAGCTAGGTATAGCAGAGTCCCTTGGATTCTCCCCTGCTACTTTAAATTCCAATTGAAGGTTTCCCTCCTCCCCACCCCCCAAGTGATTGCTCAGGTAGAACACACCAAAGGTTTAAAAAACCCTGGATGCCATATTTGCTCTAATTGCAGCTGAAAGCCCTCCAGGTGTAGCATCTCTAGTAAGTGATAGTATTATTTTTATTTTTTTCAGTGTTGTATTCCACACTGTAAACTCACTGTCCCTGCATAGAGTAGTACAATCATTTCTCTGTAAGGTAGCTTTCCAGTTATTTTTTTTGTTGGTATAGTTTATATTTGGATATTAGAAGCTTATGTTTTTGTTTTTGCTTGCTCCCAATTTCAGTAAAACTGATTCAGAGTTCCTCTAAATGATAGTTTAGACTACTTTATAATGTCACAGTACTACTAGCTTAAAAGTGATTCCAATAGCTTCTTTCAAAAATAAGGGCATGAATATAAGCTACTTTATTGTGTCTTCATGTAAAGCTTTTTTGTTTGTTTAATTGTCATAACTACCTGCTATGTGCAAACTCTTTTTTCTCTCCTCCACGTTTGTCTCTCTTTCTCCCTAAAGTACCCTGCTCCCAATTGTGCTGTTCCTGATATAGTCTCTAAGAACCTACCTACCTGGTGACAAAGGACCCTATCGAAATACCTGCGGTCTCATCTAACCACCTTATTTTCCCTGCACCCTCTCTCAAGGAAACAAGAAAGTATGTGGTTATCTAAGTCCTGCTTGTAAAGCTGACTACCGTCTACTATTGCTTCAGAGGTTCTAAAGTACGCTACGAGCCTGAACAGTCAGCAGGCTTTACCCCCGTCCTATCTACCCTGTATCCATCAAACCTCTTCTACTTTATAATAACCTCCTTTACTAGCTATCGCTCCTTCCCTAGTTCTAAACCAGCTAGCTCCCTTACATACTTAACTGCAATACTAGATCTGCCCACTAGGTGGCACCCTTATCCCATCCTTTATCTCCTGCTTATCCCGCTGTAGTTCTTCTGTAATTACACTACATCTCTTAAGTCCTAGACTTGCTCTTATTTTCTCACTTACCCTTTACTTCAACTGTCTACACCCACCTGTTTTTTTCTCATAGACTTCTGTTTTATCTCTGATCTTTCCCACTCCTGACTTGCCTAACTTTCCCTCAGTTACTAGCAATTCTGATAGTTTCTTCTCTAGCTTCTCCTTCACTTGTCTCTACCTGCTCCATTTGCCCTGCTGGCTCACACCGCTCCTCTACCCCCAAATTTCACCCACCCCCAGTGGTCCTACTCTTATACCATCTAACCACACCCCTTTCCTCTTCCACCAATCACAAACCCTTCACAATTGGCCATTTAACTCCAATTCCCTCCTTTCACTTACCACTCCCTATCTCTCCCACCACACCCTCCACCTATTCCTTTCCACACTTAATATACCTCCAAGCCTATAACAGCAACCTAACAAATTACCCTTCCAGATGTATACGCTACTCACCCAGCCCTCTTACAGAGGTTACTCATACTTACACTTCTACCACCTCTAACTTTAGCTTACCTGCTAACCTCCTATGAACACCCATTATATCCACACCTTCTCTACCTCAATAATCTATCTACCTCTCCTTCTCTACCTATTTTCACTAACCATGTTAACATAACATCTACGCCCAGCTATCTACTAGTAAAATACCATAGGATATCCCACATTAGATATGACTCTCCCAATCCCAGAAAATCTCTACCTCTATATAGTAAATTCCCAAATCCTAGACTTCAAACACTATTCTTCTCTTTAAAAGATGGAGACATTCACCCAAACCCAAGCCCAACAACTGCTACTTCCACTCAATTCCTCAACCCCAACCCCTCTACTATCCATTCCCTTACCAAACCGCCTAACTCACTCTTATTAGCTCACTTCAACATACGTAGCATTAATAACAAAGTTGCACAACTCCATGCTCTCTTGGAAGTCTACTCCTTTGACATTCTGTGTTTAACAGAAACTTGGTTAAAACCTGTAACTAAAGACAATGAAGTCATCCCACCTGGTTATAATATTTTGTGACTTGACTGTGCAACCAAAAAGGGTGGTGGTGTAGCTATCCTATTTAAATCTGGGTTTACAGATTACTACCTACAACTATAAACCACCTCAAGACTCCAGTGCTGAAATTCTTATTACCAAGCTTCAACTTAACACATTCAAATCCGTCTATATTATCTGTATCTCTCTTCCTCCTGGTAATAACATTGCCACCATAGAAAATATCCTTTGTTGGTTATCCAAAATTTACCCCAGGAAACCATAATCCTAGGTGACTTTAACATTGATTGGAAGCATTGTAGTAGTAGCCACCCTAGCAGCCATATTAACCTTTTTGTTTTTTCTCAAACCATTACCTCCCCTACCAGGATAAACAAGCCTAATAAGAAAGAAAGTACCTTAGATTGGATTCTCATAAATAATCATCCCCAGACATATGAAGCTGGAACCCTCCCTAATGATGTAAGTGACCACTCTCTAACCTACATCATCAGGCTTAAATCCAATCTACCTAATCCAACCATATCTAGGACAATTAGAACCAAGGAAAACCTCAACCCCAATCTCTTCCAGAGAGAACTAAGAGGATGTAACTGGCCTCCCTTAAAATACCTCACACTGGAGGAAGCTGTTAATTACTTTAATTCTAACTTCCTAGCCATACTAGACCCCCATGCACCAACCCGCTCTATTAGAATGAGAACTAAATCTACCCCATGGCTTTCAAAAGAAACTAGGCAAAAAATCCATCTCAGAAATAAAAACTGGAATAAATCTTGTTTAACTAAAAATCCAGTAGACCAACAAAACGTCAGACAGTTGAAAAATGAAACTAAAAAAGCTGTAATGTCTGACAAAAGAAACTACTTCCTGCAATTCCAGCAGACTCATCATAATAAACCATAAATGTTCTGGGCGAGTAGTAATCAATTATTACACCCAGGTCAATCATTCACACCAAACCCACAAGGCACAAACCAGGAGAATCCCAAGCAGGCTGCTAATGCCTTTAATACCTTTTTCACTGAGGTCATTCAAACTCTTGTCAGTCAGTTATCGAGTCAGAACTTAACTATATCCAACTCTAACTCTAACCCATCCCCTCCATTTCTCTTCCAACCATTCCCAACAACATATATTCTTACCCTTATCCAAAAACTGAAACCATGCACTCCTTCAGTAGACCAACTACCCGCTGAATATCCACAAAAGGCAGCCAAATCTATCGCCTATCCCATTTCTATTCTCATCAATAGAACCATCAGTGAAGGACACATCCCTAAAATCTGGAAAGTATCCCGTATTATTCCCCTTCACAAGGGTGGGAACTCTACTGAACTCTTCAATTACCGTCCCATAGCCCTACTTTCTCCCTTAGAAAAGATCATGGAAAATGCATCCACAGACAATCGCTAGACCACCTAATCCAAAATAACTTACTTTCAAACTCTTAACATGGTTTCAGACCTTCCCACAACACTACTACTGCCCTCCTTTCCTTTACTGACTGTATTAACAAAAACCGTAACCTCAATATGCTTTCCTCTGCACTGTTTATAGATCTATCTAAGGTATTCGATATGGTAAATCACCAGATACTTATAAATATCCTCAAATCCCTGTCACTAGATGCACTAGCTATAAAATGGTTCCAGTCCTACTTAGATAACAGGCTGTACTTTGGCATAACATTCTATCTACACATCTGCCCATTAACATTGGTGTTCCTCAAGGGTCCATATTAGGACCTCTCCTGTTTTCTATATTTATCAACAACCTTCACCTAGCAATCCCCCAAGCTACATGCATACAATATGCAGATGATTCCACACTTATATGCTCAGCCACATCTATATCTGAACTTCACTCCCTTACCCAGAATGTGTTTAACACAGTTGAACAATGGTTTACACAGCACTGTCTCCTTTTGAACCTCCAAAAAACTGAACTCCTCCTTTTTACGCCTATTTGTAAGTCCCCCCCCCAATAGACTTCATAGTAACATCCAATAATGGTGCTCTCATATCCCCAGATCCAACTACCAAACCACTAGGTATCACCATAGATAACCTTAACTTCAACACCCATATTAACAATACTCTAAAATCTGTTAATAGAAAACTAGGCTCTCTCTACAGGATCAAACCCTTCCTCTTTCCTGCAGCTAGAATAACTATTGCTCACACCCATCTAGTTTCTACTCTCCTCTGTGCCTCACCCATATATACTAATCCCTCTAAAAACAACCTTAATAAAATGGAAAACTCCTAAAATTATATAACAAGATTTGCTACAGGTAACCCTTTCAGAACCCACCACTGTTTTAATCTAAAGCAGCTAGGATGGCTTGAATTACAAAATCGGCTTAAATTCCACCAACTGACCATTGCCCATCAAACCCTTTAGCAACCTACCAATACCCCTATACTATCTACCCTCATTACCCCCTACAACAATCTAAAGACCTTATGATCATCACATAAACTTCTTGTAAATATTTAAAAATCAAACAACAGGGCTGGGGACTCTCTTTTCTCGAATACTGTTGGAAAATCCTGGAACCTTCTTCCTAACGAACTTTCCTCTCTTCCCTCTATATCACTCTTTAAAACCAAATTGAAACTTTTCCTCAGCGCACACTGGTTGTGCCCCTGTACAAAACCTGACTGATCAACTAGATCTTCTTACTTGGTTCAGCCTACCCTCCTTTTCTCAGTAATCAAGTTCTGTTTCTTAATAACAACTTACCTTGTCCTTTTATACTATTACTTACATCTTCAGAATCTCATTAAGGAGACTACTTATACTAATATATTGTATAATTTCAGCTCCTACTTTTCTTTATGACTACTTGTATACTAATATACTGTATAATTCAGCTGCCATCTTTTTCTTTATGATGTATTGCAACTACATTTTGTATTGTACTAATTGTATCTGTATGTTTTGCACTATGTTATGAATGCATGACCTCTTTGATTATTCTCTGTACTGCACCTGCAATGTTCATTGTATACATTAACATTTGTATATGTGATTTTGTTTGTTTCCTCGGAGCTTATCTCTCCGGGCCTCTACTGAAAATGGACATATATCCAGTTAGACTAGCCCAGTCAACAAATGTAAAATAAATAAATAAATAAATGTGATTTATTTATAGTCATAATTGAGTGTGAAATGTATCTCCCATTTATGTTCATTTAAGTATTCTACAAATTCCTCTGCGTAACCAGCATCCCCCCTCCACACCATCCAACAATCGTCTAAATAACGTCTCCAGATATCCATATTATCCAAGAATATATTATGGTTTTCATCATATATCATTTGTTCTTCGATGTAGCCCATAAAAACGTCTGCATAGATGGGAGTGAAAGAGGCTCTCATAGCCGTATCCCTTAATTGCCAGTAGCATCTCCCATGAAAGTAAAAAACATTCTTAGTAAGAACCTGTTTAACTAAACAAACAAGAAAAGTGTTAAAGCCAGGAGTATATAGCTCAGCTTTGTTGAGCCAGAATTGAATGGCTTCCAATCATGCCCAATATGGGATGTTTGTGTATAGGGCTGTGACGTCCAATGTGCATAGAAGCCAACCTGGTTCCAACTGTGTATCATTTATGATATTCAAAAACTGAGTAGTATCTTTGAATCTGGATCTGATCGCAGAAGAAGTGGTTGTAAGTATTCCATAAGAAAGGCAGAAATAACTATTAATGGTTCCATCAAAGAACCTCGACCCAAAACAATCGGTCTCCCTGGTGGTTTGGTAGGACGTTTATGTATTTTAGGGAGTAAGGTATAAATATTGTGACTTGGGATCTTGGATGGTCAATTGATAAATTTTCCTCTGATCAATGATCCCTTCCTACTGTGCCAGTTTTAAAAAGGCATCAATTTCTTGTTTAAACCTGAATGCTGGGTCCAGGGGCATATACATATAAAATGTATTATTGGACAATTGTATTATTGCTTCAGTTTCATACATGTCCCAGTCCATGATGACCACTGCCCCCCCCCCCCCCTTGGTCCGCTGGTAAGATAACTAAGTCATAATTATTGCTGAGTTTATATAAAGCATCCTGTTCTTGTTTGGTAAGATTCTGTTTATTATTAGTATGTGTGTGTTCATATTGAAGTGCAGATCTTTAAGCACACATTCTTTGAAAACTGAAATGTGTTTGTCCATGGGAGGTATGAAATTGGATTTACATAAATGAACTCCAGTAGATCTTTGAGATTGATCTGAGTCTAAAAAAATAGTTTGAGGTTAAGAATCCTGCAAAATTCATGAATATCATTCACAAGGGCATGCTCAGATACAGAAAAAGATGGAACAAAATTCAATCCTTTGTTTAATAGTTTTATTTCAACATCTGACAATGGTTGGGAAGAAATGTTATGAATGTTATTAATGTCTAATGCGTTAGGATCTTGTCCAAAAGTTGTTGGATGTTGTGTACCTCTCCGGTGTTTCCCACCCCCCCATGTTTCTTGCCCCTAAAGGGTCAGTACTATTATCCCAGCACTGATAAGCACAGATGCATGTATTCACCTTTTCTCTAATATAAGTTTGGAGCCTTAAACTTTTTTCTAAAATGAAAATTGGATTATTTCACTTGTCTGTGTTAGGCAAAGGTCATACTGCATTAAGGTGTTTAAACTACTTAACTTACCCAGTAAAAAATTAATATAAATATCAATAAATATGAGAAAAAGTGTGTGTTTTAAAAGTTGCTATTTCAGTAAGAGATAGCAAGGTCACTGTGATGTAAGAAAGAGAGATGAAAACCATAATATATTCTTGGATAATATGGATATCTGGAGACATTATTTAGATGATTGTTGGATGGTGTGGAGGGGGGATTCTGGTTACACAGAGGAATTTGTAGAATACTTAAATGAAAATGAATGGGAATACATTTCACACTCAATTATGACTATAAAAAAATCATATTCCTGGATGTTTATATTTTACGTCAGGTTGATCACACACTTGAAACTGAATTTTATAGAAAATTTCCCCAATTCAGCACTTTACTTCATACATCCAGTCATCACCCCCACCACATCATCCAGACCATCCCCAAATCCCATTTCTTATGCATTAAGCATATATGTTCATCAGATGCAGCCTTTAATATCAGCAAAAATGATTCATCTCATAGATCATGCTCCTTTGCTACTAAACAAGACAGGAAGAATTTGTTAACTTATGGTAAGGGATCCAAGGAAAAGGATGGACAACCTCCTCAACCCATTCGTTTAGTTACAACATTTGGATGCACTACAGATGGCTTTAAAAACATTATTCAAAATCACTGGGACATTCTGTTGGCCAATGACAAATTAGCTAAAATGCTTTCCCCACAATGGGCTGGATTTATGAAGGCTTGCATGGAGTCTAAGATTAGTGTAAGACGGCAGACAGCCAGTATGTCTGCCGAGTGATCCAGCAACAGCTGGCAGGGGCGTGCATGAGAGCTTCTAAAGCTACTCTTGCACGGATAGTGTTATGGTATGCAAATTACCTCATTTGCTGCTGAAAGCTATGCAAATGAGGTAAATTTGTGATCCAGGAAACACTAAACTGTCCGTGTAAGAGTAGTGTTATTTGCAGAAATGTACTCCGTTGGTAACGGAGTACCGTTCTGCAAATAGTTAAACTGAGCTATGACAGCTCCAGATAAAGGATGCATCTACTTGAGGAAGCATGCCAGTGGCCAAATATAAGGCCATTGGCATTTGCAAATGCTGTAAATCTTTAAAATCCATTTTTCCCCCGATCGCTGATGTTTAAGCATAGTGCAGTGCTGCGCAAATGTGCAGCGCTTTAAATAAAATGAAAAAATTTAAAAATAGCCAAAAATGGGCATTTTCACTAAAAAGCTTGTTCTGCCATGCAGGTGAATGGCAGGCTGAAAACAACATGGCCACTGAGTATTGGTTGCTAAGGTGGGGGGGAGCTCAGAGTGAGAGATGTAACCAAGCATTATTAGGCAATCCTATGCAAATGAGGATAAGGATAGTGAATCCTAATTTTTCCCGGCATGTGAGCCATGTCCCTAGAGTGTAAGTGTAGGAGTAGGAGAGTAGTAGAGTAGAAGATAGCTGACATCATGAGGGGTAGGTCTGAAAGACTGTAAGCTTATTGGAGCACAGTGACTTGTGTTTGCCCTGAGTTGCTCAGGATTGCAAGAGGTGTGTCTACAGTTGTCCTAGCTGAAAACAAGAAACCAAAGGCATACGCTGTGGATATATCTGAAATTTCTTGCAAATGGGCACAGAGAGTGTGCATGCGTGTGCGCGGCACTGCCCTGGGCGGAAACAGAAAGGGAAAAGTAGTAGTAGGAAGTTAACCAAGGAGAACTAGCAGAGCTGCCAGGTGAAATATATCAGAATCAGTGAATTACACAGGCAGTAGACTAACCCAGCCCAGCCCAGCACTTTAAACTCTGCAAACAGTAGTATACCCTGTTTTTTTCCCCAAGAACTCTGCAACACTGCAGTATACAAAGAGTGAAAACTTAAAAAGCTTAAGTCAGACAAAATGTTAGGGGCTGCTATTGCTATCATAAACCAACATGTGCAAGAAGCTGAGGGTGGTGATGTTGTGAATGCTGCTGAGCAACCCACAGTGAGGAGATGGTGTACAGACCCAGGGTAACCTACCAGGGGCTACATGAGCTGGAGATAGTGGAGCGCTACAGAGTGGATAGAGACCTCCTGCAGCAAATTGATGAGCTGTGCCAGCCACGCCTCACACACAGAACCAACAGAGGGAAACCCATCCCAGTGGATACCAAGGTATGTGTTGGCCTACGAATACTAGCTACAGGTTCCTTCCATAGACCAACTGGTGATATGATGGGGGGTTCACAGGCATCAGCATCCAGGGTACTGCACCAGTTCCTGGATGCCATGTCAGCACATGTCAGTGACCATGTATATTTCCCCAATTCCCTTGAGGCATTGGCCAGCAATATGTGTCTTTTCCACCAAATAACAGAATACCCTGAGGTAGTGGGTGCAATAGAAAGTACCACCCGGTGAGTGGGGTAGGGTCTACATCAACCGCAAGGGCTTCCCCTCCAGCAATGGCCAGGTCATGTGCGATGCCCAGGGCATAA
Source organism: Protopterus annectens (assembly GCF_019279795.1). Lineage (NCBI taxonomy): Eukaryota > Metazoa > Chordata > Ceratodontiformes > Protopteridae > Protopterus > Protopterus annectens. The sequence goes on along the minus strand of NC_056750.1, from coordinate 760,151,770 downwards.
TAATGAATGTGTGTGCTGGCTGCCCTGGAAGCTATCACGATTCCCACATCTGGCATGTCATGGTATGTGCCATGCTTCACACTATGATCCTGCGAAAACAGCTGCAGCAGGAGCAGCATGGGGCAGGGTCAAACAGCCCCCCACCATTGCCAAGACCTGCACAGGCACAACGTGACTCGGAGGAGGAACAACCTGAGCCTGCCCCAGTAGGCAGAAGGAGGCATGTCCAGTATGCCTTGACCTTGGCAAAGAGGTAACTCATAGCACATACACTGACTCAGTAGGATCCCTGGAAATGACACCTCTCTCTGACTCGCACATACAATAAAAGGGATGCCTAACTTGACACTACCTGTTTTCAAACATGTATAGGGAGTGTACTATGTGCATCCGACATAGGCAGTCCTGCAGCACCACCTGAGGCATAATTGCCCTATTTTAAGCAATATAAAACACTGTTAAGCACATTTTACCACTATGTAGCATATTTAAACACAATTGCGTGGAGCTGCGCACCATGCTAACTAGCGCAACATCGGGCAACGTTGAGCAATGTTGGGCAAAGTCGGGCAAGGTTGGGCAAAGTTGAGCAAAGTCAGGTAAACACGCTCACACCTGCTTTACTGTTCCTTAAGTAGTCTGGTCTGTCTAGCAGGAAAACAAAAAGCAGTAACAGGGCTTCAACTCAGGATACTGTGCACTATAGTCACAGCACTTAACCACTAAGCCATGACAGCATTTCACTGGTACAGAACACAGCAGGACAATTGTAGACTAATGGAAACACAAACAAATGCTGTATCATGCCCTCTGAAGAGGCATATGAGTAACTTCCCCCCAGGCCTATGCAGACAGATAACAGCAGGCCAGGCAGTGTGATGTGGGTTGGGTAGGCTATGAAGTCACAAACTAATATATGTGAAATTGGAAGCTAAGATCTGTAGTACAGTAGTATGCCTCAAGCCAGTACGATAGGCAACAGTACAGACTGAAATGGAGTACCTGACATAGCAGTGCAGGCCTAGCAAATGTGTATAAGTGTCAGGTAAACCCCTCATCCTATGTACACCCACAGTAACAATGAGGTGTTCCCCCCCAGGTAGAAATGTTCAACTAATAGCTGTCCCCCCTGTATGTAGAAATGTTGATATGTTTATGCAAAGTGACTCATGGAAGCCCTGCAGGCACAGTGTGCTTCCTGTCGATGTACAGCACAAAGGTGAGCCCTGAAGTAAAAAACAACTTGATTTTTCACACACATATAGTATATATGTCCATACTGGGCATGCTCACACAATTTAACAAATTCAGCAAATTTCAGTCAGCAACATACTGAAAAGGTCATACTGGGCATGCTCACACACTGAAATGAACGAAGAAAATGTCAGTCAACAACATACTGAAAGGTCATACTGGCATGCTCACACACTAAGGCCATGTCTGAGTACAGCAGTGGGCCACACATATCTGGCAGTTGCAGTTCTTACCCCAGAAACTTGTCACTATTCACCAATCCTACCTTGCGCACACAAGTATATGAAAACAGACCCATATAATATATTGGACTCCTGTCATAATCAAACTATGTACTACAAGTACTTAAGTTGTTCAAAGAAAGTGAAAATTCAATGAAGATCAATAAATCTCCGATCAGTATCATCAATAAACAATGAGCACTCCTAACATTATCCAGTCCATGTTCTGGCAAAAATATTGTCAAAGAGTCCATAGAGAACCATGAAGCTTTCTTTCGCTATGTCATAAATATCAATGTAAACTCGTATATGTTCTGAGTCGGTGCAAACTGTAAATGAATACATGTACATGACTGACATTGCCAACATCTTGTCAGACAGGTTCATACATATTTACCCCCCTCTCACTGACAAAAGGGCCCATTATCATACCTGGAGATTGTGAAAACCCAGAAATCACCTATACAATGGTTAAACAGCTCTTTCCAAACCTAAAAACACGGCGTCTATGGGGATGATATGGTTTCCCTAGCTGTGTCATATGTAAACTCCAAAACAAACAGACCCTGCACCTGAACAGTCTGTTGAGACTCACCCGCTGCACAGGATATGAAACTATTGAATGGGTTACAGCAATGTTTGGCACACTCCACAAGTGTTGGTGCACAACAGACCATGGTAACTATTGTCTTATAAGCCTATTAAGCCTGATCTGCAAGGCCATGGAGTCCATCATGATGGAACTCATAAACAGAGCTATTGGGAGCCTACAAACACCCAACCCTACCCATTTTGGTTTGGGCAGGGGCAGATCATGGTTCCCAAACCTGGTAGACTGTTTTCAAGGCAGTCACCCAGAACATACATCAATGAAATGAGCTACACACGTCCCACATAGACCTTGAAAAGCCCTTTTCCAACATCCCAGACACATGTAGCCACAAAATCAACAACCTGTGCATAAATATGTATGTCATCTGATGGATTGCCAACTGGGGCACAGATAGATCCAACAAGGTAAGAATTGTGGTCTCCTGTTCAAGCTGGTAACAACTGCTGTCCCCCATGGCTCAGTGCTGGGACCCCTCCTGTCTGGTGTATACTTTTCAGAAATACAGTCAAACACACGAGGGCTATGTTTAGCAAAGTTTGTGGATAACTGCAAAAAAGTTGTCATAATCGATGTTTGGGACAACAGAGACATTCTTAAAAATGATCTCAATCAGACAGATGTGGTGTCAAAATTATGGCCTCGAGCTGCAGTCATACAATACCACATAGGTGCCAACACCCTAAATATGGAGGTGATAATAAGGGATCTATGGACACATGTGGATAATCATCTCTACTTCCAGAAACACATTCACAAAGTGGTTACAAAATCATGCTATGTGTTCCCACAAACTGCCAAGGTCTTTGCATGTAGGTCAAAGGAGGTTCCCTCTACTCATCAGTCATCAGACCTGTCAGAGAGAGTACCACAACAGACTTGCGATGAATCTGACTAGGCACCTTCAGCAGCTGGAAAGACCACTGAAGTACCTCAACAAGAGGATTACCGGCCTCAAACAGTTGCCCCATGCAACAAGACTGAATTTAACTCAATCTGTACTCTATTGCATACTGTCTACTCAGGAGATCTCTGCCCAACAGACAGGACCATGTCCAATGCAGAGCTGATGTACATGCGCTATCTGAAGTAAACCCAAGCTCACTGTACCACATGCTCTAGAGATATCATCATCACAACATTAAATAGAACATGTTGGAGGGATACATTACTAACTCACAGACTTCCCTTGCTTTGGAACAGGCTCCCAACTGACATTAAGCCGAGCCCCTCACTGACACTCTTCCAGAGGAGCCTTGATGAGTGTATGTGAAACTGAACTGTCACACCATGGATCACTTCATCAGCTCTACTACACATATTCCTAGGGAACTAACTCCATGGGTGGTGATAGCTGCACACTCTGGCTATACTAATATATGCCTTTAGGCAGATAGCCTATTACCTACTTGTATACCTATACCTATACCTATATATATATATATATATATATATATATATATATATATATATATATATATACATATATGGGGAACACAGTATAATAAGCCAAAGATGGATGGGCAGAGATGTGTGTAAGAGGGTGACCATGACAGGGAGCCATCCAGGACTGTCCCACCCAGCACACATCCCAATGGCACGAAAGACATGAGGTGCACATCTCTCCCACTGTACATAACAGCCACCAGTATCTGTAAGCATTGCAGTGTATGTGGTCCATGTGCCTGCTGTGCAACATGACTGTACAATGAAGTACACATCTACTATCTGTAGACATGTACCTGTCACATAGGTTCATAGGTATGTAGTAGACTATCTCCACGAAGATATATCAGCCTATGCAAGTTGTGCAGCTTTCGCCACACCATTGGGTAGTCTCCAAAGGCCTAATTCTAATAGTTAGTACCCTAAGCCCCTTTCTAGTGGGGCTGCTGATGTGATGCCTGGCATGAATTGTCTGTTTCCCATCCACTCATCAAGGTTCCAATTGAATGTCAGCGAGGGGTTCTGTCTGATGTACATTGGGACTCTGTTCCACAGTAAGTCAAGTGTCTGGGATGGTACTCTATCCCACCAGCATGTTGTATTCATTGTTGTGATGAGGTTCATATCCCTGGAATGTGTAGGGTGATTCAATGTTGTTATCTGTAGATGGAGCATGTTCAACAGTTATGTGTTGGACATGGCTCTGTATGTTAGGCAGAGTGTATGTGGACTCTGTTCCACAGTAAGTCAAGTGTCTGGGATGGTACTCTATCCCACCAGCATGTTGTATTCATTGTTGTGATGAGGTTCATATCCCTGGAATGTGTAGGGCGATTCAATGTTGTTATCTGTAGATGGAGCATGTTCAACAGTTATGTGTTGGACATGGCTCTGTATGTTAGGCAGAGTGTGCCTCTGAGTAGGCTGTATACAATGAAGAACAGATTTAGTTTTACCAGTTGTGTTGCATAACACAACTTTTGAGGCCAGTAATCCTCTTGGTGAGGTACCTATGTAGCCTCTACAGCTGCTGGATATGCTAAGTCGAGTACATCCAAAATGGTGCACTGTACTCAATGATGGGTCTGATGACGTAAGAGTAGAGTGCCAACACTACCTCTTTGGATCCTGATGCAAACCCTTTGTTGATTAGGTGGGCCACATAGGATCTCCCAATCACTTAGTCATCTTTCCTTTGACAACCATGTTGCCTATCTACTTGTGTACCCAGATCCCTTATCACCTTGTCATTTTTAAGGGGGTAACACCTATGTGGTAGTTTGTGGGTATTTTGTTTTCAACAAAGAGGATCACTATGCATTCCTCCACAGTGAGCTTGAGGCCATGATTTTGACACCACACATCTGTCTCATAGAGTCCCTTCTGGAGTATATGTCTGCCTTATGGCAAACACTTTACAGTTCCCAGCAAACTTAGTCAACCACAACCCTCCTGTGTTGGCATGCACATTTGAGAAGTCTATACCAAACAGGAGGGACCCCAGGACTGAACCCTGAGGGACACCAGTCATTACCGGTGTAGAGGCTGACATGCAGTCAGCAACTCTTAATGTGTGGGATCTATCTGTGAGCCAGTTTGCAATCCATCTTGTGATGTATGGATTCATGGCCAGGTTAGTGAGTTCATCTATGATACCTGACTGGGGAATGGTGCCAAAGGCCTTAATGAGGTATAGGTAGGTTGTGTTGAGCTCATTTCAATCATCTGTAGCCTGGGTAACTTGTCAAAGAAATCCTCCTAGTTCAGGAGGCATGGTTTGCTTTTGACGAAGCCAAACTGGGTGTGCTCAACTGTGAAGGTTCACAATCTCTTTATTGTTGACTTCCATTATGATTGGCTCCATTGCCTTGCAGAACAGACTTGTCAGGCTCATAGAGCATGAATGCCAAGGGGTTTTTGTGGCCCCACCCCTGTGGAGTGTGAAGAACGTTGCTGTGCAACATTCTATGGGTACATATCCTGTAAAGAGCATGTAGAGAGAGGTGTAGGTATCCTTGATGAATATGGATACATCCTCACCCTATGTGCTATGATCCAGGTTCTGAAGCTGGAAGGTATGGAATGAGTAGTATCCTGGTAGTGCTGGTGTGCTGTCTGGAGCCTTGAACTAGGTTTCTGTTACTGCACAGATATCAATATTCTCCATAATGAGAAGTGCCTCGAGTGTGTGCATCTGGAGGCTGAGACTTCTGGCAATGAGTAGTATTTAGCTTACTTTGTGGTTATTTGTGTTGGTTACGGGGTTTGGTTTGTCCTGCATGACCAGTGATCCACACCTAAAGTCAGCGCCTCATTGGTCTCATCTGACCATAAGCTAATTACACTACATATCCACATCCTGGACCCACACCCCCATTAAGTAAACCAAAGCCAACTTCATGCTTCTTAAGACAGAAGTGCTGAACTGCAGGACACCCATGCAGATGGACAGTTATGACTACTGAATCCTTCACAATTGCACTTTATAAGCACTTACATGACTGCATGCATTGTGCTATCCCAAACAGAACGAATACACTATCCTCCAAAAAAGGAAGCCAAACTGGTGTACCCCTGCCATAAACAAACTGCACAACAGAAGGAAGAAACTGTTGCAAAAGAGGGTAAAATCCCATGAGGGGAGGAGCTCCATGGTCAACATCAGTAAGAAGCTGTGATCCCTGATAAAATTCTCCAAAGCTAGTTATGAAAACAAAATCGACACTGATTCTAAAGACAACCATAAAGCATTCTATTGCTATGTCAAGAATCTCAATGGCAACACTCAGATCTGCTCTGAGTTACAGCACAATGGCACTAAATATACAGACCTAACTGATATTGTCAACATCCTGGCAGATAGGATCAGTGCTAACTTTACCCCCCTCTCACTCATGAAAGAGCACATCTCTATAACGGAAGACTGCAAAGTTGCTGTCATCACGGCTGCACAGGTAAAAAACACTCTCCAAAGCCAGGAACACAGCATCCATGGGACCAGATAACATCCCAGGCTGTGTTCTACACAAACTACAGAATGAACAGGCACCACACCTACGTACCATGTTCAGTCATAGCCTCACCTCAGGCTTTGTGCCTGCTGAATGGCACACAGTGACGGTTATCCCACTACACAAGGGGGGAGCCACCATGGACCCCAGGAACTAGTGCCCCATTAGCCTGATAAGCCTGCTCTGCAAGGCCATGGAATGTATCATCATATAACTTATAAAAAAGACATTGGTAATCTCCAAACTCTGGACCACAACCATGTTGGGTTTGTAAAAGGCAGATCATGTCTCCTAAACCTGATAGATGTCATTGAAGCAGTCACCAGAACCGTAGACAAGGGTAAGGTGGTTCACACAGCCTGTGTAGATATTACCACAGCTTTCAACACCATCCCCCACTCTGGAATTATAGATAAACCCACTAAACTAGGTATAAATCGCTATGTCACAAGATGGGTTGTCAACTGGCTCACTGACAGAACATACACTGTGAAAGTAGCAGACTCCAAGTACAACTTTGGACCAGTGACAAGTGCAGTACCACAGGGTTCAGTCCTTGGTCCTGTCCTGTTTGGTATCTACTTCCCTGAAGTAAACATTAACATGGAAGGTCTCTGGCTAATGAAGTTTCCAGATGACTGCAAACTAGGAGCCATAATTGAAACTATTAAAGATGTGGACATCCTACAAAAGGGCCTCACTGAGTCAGATGCCTGGTGTCAAAGCCATTGCCTCAAGCTCAATGCCAAAAAGTGCATTGTCATCCCCTTTGGTAAAAACCCTGTAGCCATGAACTACAACATAGGCGTTAGTATACTTAACACTGAAAGTGTGATAAGAGACCTTGGGTCACAGGTGGATAGTGGACACCTGTGATAATCACATCCCCACAGTAGTCAGGAAATCCTTCTATGTGGCACACCTCATCACAAAAGATGTCTCATGCAGAATAGAAGAGGACATTGTTCCCATCTACACATCACTCACTAGATCCATAATAGAGTACAACGCCCCTTTTGCTATGTACCTCACAAGACATCTACAACAACTGGAAAGCCTGCAGAAATACCTCACAAAGAGGATTAGCAGCCTGAAATACATGCCATACACAGACCGTCTCAAAATGCTCCAGCTGTAATTTCTCGCATATCGCCTACTCAGAGGTGATCTCTGCCTAACATACAGAGCTTTGTCAAACACAGAGCTGTTGGACATGCTCCATGTAAAACACTCACAATCCCTCTGATCTTTGGCCCCAAAACCCAGAGTGAAATACAAAAGGAAGGGGTGTATCCATTTACCTTATGGATACCCACACCTTCAGGTTAGTGGCACAGCATGAGGCCTTGGAGACCATGCAAGTGCAACTAACATTGGGCAAAGCTGCTTATCAGATTGTAGCCTGCTACAGATCACCTACCTTGGCTCAGGAACCTCACTCAGTATTCCTGAGAACACTGGAAAATATAAAGGTCCTACCAAACACCATTATATGAGTAGATTACAACTACCCAAACATTGACTTGGAGAATTAATCATGTACAACGTCCTTTGCCCAATGCTTCCTAGAGTTTAAAAACTCAAATGCCCTGGAACAGCTGGTCACCATGCCCATTAGAGGTGACAACATACTGGACCTGATCAACACCAACATGGGGTACCAGTGTTCCACACCAGAGATAAACCCCTCGCTGGTAATATCAGACCATAAATTAATCACACTGGACATCCACATCCCCCCCCCCCCAGTCAAGGAAACCACTGTGAAGAAATTTTCAAAAGAAAACTGCACACTTCTCAAGACCAAAGTGGAAAGTTCCAAAGCCCCCTTGCTATAGGATAATGCTATATAATCTGCAGAATCATTTACAAGTGCATTCTATGAGCATCTACAGGGATGCATGGATCGAGACATCCCAAATAAAACCAAGATGCACACCTCCAAAAAGAAGAAACCAATCTGGTGGTCGTTCCCCATAAATAAGCTATACAACAAAAGGAGGAAACTAACACATGACAGAGCAATATTCACAAAAAGAAAGGCATCACTGATCATTATTAGGAAGAAACAATGATCGCTCATAAAATAATCCAAGGCCAGTTTCTAAAGACAAATTGCCAAGGAATCTAAGAATAACAACCACAAAGCCTTCGTTAGCTATACCAAACATTTAGGCGGCAACTCTCAAATATGCTGTCAGCTACTGCAAAATGGCAAAAAATACACTGAGCCAACTGACATTGCCCACATCCTGGTGGACAAGTTCAATGCAAACTTCACCCCCCCTCACCCCCAAATGGGCTTGTGTCCATCCCAGAAGAATGTAGAGCCCCAGACTTGATGGTCATGCAGGTAAAAACAGCCCTCTCCAAAGCTAAGAACACAGCATCAATGGGACTGGATGGTGTCCCAGGCTGCATCTTACACCAGCCCCAAAAGGAACTACACCCTCACCTACAGTCAATGTCAAGACTCAACCTTACCACAGGCTATGTACCCAAAGAATGGCATACAACAGCAGTCATCCAGCTCCACAAAGATGGTGCCACAACAGAACCTGGAAACTATTGCCCTATAGGCCTACTCAGCCTGGTCTGCAAAGCTATGGAGCAAATTATCATGGAACCCATAAACAGAGACATTGGGAATCTCCAGACACTAGACTCTACCCAATTTGGCTTTGTTAAAGGCAGATCCTGCCTCCTAAACCTAGTTGACGTCTTTGAAACAGTTACCAAGGTCATAGATGGAGGTGAAAGTAGTCCACACAGCCCACCTGGACCTCACTAAGGCCTTTGACACCATTACCCACTCTGGCATCATGGACAAGCTTACCAGCTTGAACATTAACCCCTATGTTACAGGATGGGTGGCCAACTGGCTCACAGATCAAACACACATGGTCAGAGTTGCTGGTGCCATGTCCGACTCTAAACCAGTCACAAGTGGCATCCCACAGGTCTTGGTCCTGGGACCCCACCTTTTCAGTAGATACTGCTCTGAGGTACAGGCAAGCATGGAAGGAGTATGGCTGACCAAGTTTGCAGATGACTGCTAACTGTTGTCTATAATCGACTCTACAGCTGACACAGACATCCTCCTAAAGGTTCTTACAGAGACAGATACCTGGTGTCAAAACAATGCTCTCAAGCAGAATGCCAAAAAATGCAGTCTTCTCCTTTGGATAAAACAAAGTGCCCACAAATTACCACATAGGTGGTAGTCCAGTATGTATGGAGAATGTAATTATGGACCTAGGGACCCAGGTAGATACTAAACTCTCCTTTGATGATCACATTGCCAAAGTGTTTAGAAATTCCTGCTATGTAGCCCACCTAATGTAACCCACTTTGTCAAGTCTGATGCTGTCACCATCCTACAAATATACCTGTGGAAAGGAGAATTCCCAGTAATGTGTATAGCGCATCATGTAAATGTGTACTGCTCTAGTATCATAAAGTAGGTAGGGGTTTGAATCCTGCACTTGCCAACTGTATGTGTGTGTGTGTGTGTGTGTGTGTGTGTGTGTGTGTGTGTGTGTGTGTGTCTCCTTGGAGAGAAGCAACCTTTTTGAAGACTACTGAAACACCTTAAAAGTGGTATACTCATCTTTGTCAAGTATGATGATGTCACCATCCTACAAATATACCAGTGGAAAGGAGAGCTCCCAGTAATGTGTATAGCGCATCGTGTAAATGTGTACTGCTGTAGTATCATATAGTAGTTAGGTAGGGGTTTGAATCCTGCACTTGGTGACTGTGTGCTCCACGTGTGTGACACTGTTGGTCAGTGTGTCATGGGTTTTGCTTTTACTACTGTATGACATATCACAATGACAAGAATATGTGCATTGCACGTTAGGTAGCTGTGTGGCAAATACATATACATACATGTGACCTAAATTATTTCAAAGGTGGGAACCCTTTCTCTATGAACACATCTGTTATCTTTGCCAGAGTGTGCTGCTGCTTTCCAGACCTTAAGTCACATCTGTATGCTTGTGACAAGCCTAGCCACTGCAGTGATCCCTGGCCCTATGTCATCTGGTTCACAAACACTCATTATGGTTTCTATTGAATAGTGTGAGTGAGGATTTATGCCTGATGTATATTTGAAACCTGTTCAAAAGCAGCAAAGTCTGTCAAAGATGGCTATTTATTATAGGTGTGCAACAACATTTGTGAATATGCATGCCGACCCCTTATTGCTTATGTGATCCACAGAGGGATTTCCAAAACCCTCTGGAAATGTGATTATCAAAGGAGAGATGACTTAACACATGGCTCTATGTATACATCGGTACCTGTTCCACGTTTTGGGGGCTACTACCTATGTGGTACTCTGGGGATACTATGTTTTGTAAAAGTGGATGATTATGCTTTATTTGGCTTATAGCTTTACAGCATGGGTTTGACAACAGGTATCTGTCTGTATGATACCCTTTTGGAGGATGTGTGTGTCATCTGGAGAATGCATTGTAGCTCACAGTATGCATTGCCAAACATGGCCAGACATATCCCTAGTGTGTTTGCTTGTACCTGAGAAAGCTATATGCCAAACAGGAGTGGTCCCAGGACTCAGTGCAGGTGAATACCACTTGTTACTGGCATAGAATAGTACTTGAAGGCTGCAAATGTTACTGTGTGTCCTACATCTGTGTGTCAGTTGTCAAACCATCATCTAACAATTGTTTATGGGCAGGCTGTTGAGGTTATGTATACTACCAGAATGCAAACCAATGACAGATAGTAACAACAGTATCACCCACAGCAAAGTGTCAAACCATGTCATACGTGTACTCAAGTTCCACAATGTGTGTAGTACAATGCATACTGGCCACCAATAGAAACTATGGAGTGTTAACACTGTCTAATACAGGGTATGACACTCTGCCCATGTGTCCAATATGCATGTACATGCAGACAGTGCACCTCAACTATGTTCACAAAAGTACACCTGCAAATCTGTGCTGCACACATCCCACACTTACTGTCCACTCTATAACACATGCTGCAAAACTACACACATCAGCCAAGTGGCACATGGGCAGACAATACACAATTGGAATAAACACTGGTGTAAACAATGCTACATTGATAATTATAGCTTTAATGCATCATGCCTACTCAGCTACACCTTCAAGGATATCATTACACTTTACTGCTGACAACATGTTACACATTAAAACATTGCTATACTGTAGTAAAGTCACCCTGTGCATCAGCACCATGTTAGCTTGTTCCTGCATCAATGTTACAGATGACAGGAGGTGGTACAGGTTTCATCATATGCACAGGGTGTGTTGTTGGTTTGTCAGAGGCCTACATTGAGCCATACAATCAACGTGTGTGTGTGAGGGCCAAGAGTACTGTTATGGGCCAATGTGGATGTAATGTGTGCGGGTATGTGTTTGCCCTAGGTGTCTGGTTTATGTGTGTGTGTGTCTGCATGCACACAGTTCCACCATGTGGCTGCCATATACGGGGATTTGTGGGACAGCTACAGACAGTATCAGGTACTAATCCAGACTGGGTACTATTCTCAGAGGTTGACATATGTCAACTGGATCCAGGTCCCTGCTGGGACTGGCCAGAGCTACGTGCACGTGGTCTTCTAGGACGGTCTATGGACAGCCCCCCCAACATTTCTGGGGATGGTACTGACACTACGGGAGCGGATATGACTTGATGGATGTCCACGGTGACTGCCAGCTGATGATGTTGCTGACATACATCCACGTCGACATCTCAACCATCCCGCACTGTCCTAACGCATGGACATGACATTGTGGAGGACATCTAATGTCTCACCCTAATGTCTATCAATGACCTCAGTGTAATTACATATGGCACCTGCTAGGTCACGGATACTGTCATTTACAGAGTTGTTATGAGCCTTCTGTGCCATTAGTCTCTGTCTGGTGTACCGCTGCATACGTGCCTGTGCCTCCATGACAGCCTGGAACATGCATGTGGTTGTAAGAGTTGTGGCACGTCTGCCAGGGGCATGATGACCAGCAGTGTCTGACGAGAACCCCTGGGCATCTGCCTATGTGGTACCGTTCCAGATATCTGGCTATGGATGCTGTGTCCTGATGCATGTGCCATAGATACCACACTGTCCTGGCCAGTGCCGACTGTACACTGTCCCTCTGCTAAGGGCATTGGTGATTATGGATGTACAGGCAGTATGAATGTGTGCATGGATGGGGTGGAGACTTCTGTACTGTCAATTGGAGGCCCAACAACAGACCCTGACAAACCTGCCTGTGCCTCAACACACCTGTCCTCATTATCACTATCTGTGTCAGTGACATCAGGTTCCCTGCTGCACTGAACCAGCTGCAGCTCAGCACCTGTGAGAGGAAAACAGGAAACACACTTTAAGACCTGTACATGATGTCAGAGCACATGCACATATGCACACATGCACACACACAAATACACTCCTCACTAAAGCAGACAGACACACACACACACACACACACACACACACACACACACACACACACACACACACACACACACACACACCACCAGCAATCTACATACTCAATAGCAGTTGATGGTGGGGTACAGTATCACAAGCAAAAAAGTCATATCACACATGTCAGCATGCAGGACATGTGTTGCTCAACAGCATGCAGTGCAAGTGTAGACGGTCCTTCTTACTAACAGTATACATGGCTTTGATGCATGTGTTTTGTTGTTCAGTGATTGGCCTCCCCCTGGAATGCAATGCATACATGGACACAACATTGCCGTGCAAGTATTCAGAACTCTGTAATGTACTATGCACCATCACTCACAGGTCTACATACCATGGCTGGATGTGTATCTGTGTGTCGCATACATATCCAATTCTGATTAGAGCCCCTGTGCCTTTAGCAAATAATTGTGGACACAGTTTTAGCTCATGCATGATGTGTATACACACAAGATCAGTGGTGCATGTATAACTGTTGGAATACCATTGGTCCACATACCCAATGTACAGTAGTTATGGTGAGTGTAGATCATATTGTGGTCATGCCAGTGTCATCCATGACATGGCATGCTAAAAAACAACTGCAAGTTTAAACATCACATATACCCAATGTGTGTCATATGACCTAGCCACTCCATAGCATCACAAGACATATATGTGTCAGTTGTGCAAATGGTGATTGGTATGCACATTGTTTAGAGGTGCATATGTTTGCACACACACAACATTGAGGTGTATAACAATGAAAGCTATGTGTAGTACTGTGGTTACATAACTGGATGGGGTGTAGTACTATAAGCCATCATCATGAAGCATCATGTGGTCACTCAAGGCTACAAATGTGTCCCAAACCAGCACCTATTATGCTGTACCGGAACTGCACTACCATGACTACATTCACCATTTCACAACCAGTGTTTGTAAGGAGGCCAATAATGAGCATTCCCTAACATGAATGCATTGTGTGTTATAGAGTGTTTCACTGCCCCATGATAGGCCTCTACCCCTCAGGTATATTATGTGTGCTGTGTGGATGACATTTGGGATACTGGAGTGTGACTTTACAGAGGGTTTGTGAATCCTTCATGTGTAGCATGTTAACATGTTCTGTGTATGACATAGCTGTGTATGTTATGTGCATGTTGTGTAACGACTCTGCATATCCAGTGGTCACTACAGTGTAGCCACATTTGTTTGAGATGGTCTGTATATTGCATGTGTTTGAGGCAGCTAATCACATTAGTGAGATGTGCGTGGTCTCACAGCAAACATGCACAGCATGCATTAAGGGTAGGTGTGTTACATGTGTACATGGCCTACACCTTAACTATGACATGCACTTTTTATTTGCAATAATACATGTACAACACACTCACCAGCATCTGTCTGCTGCCTTGCTGTCACACCAGAGTTACCTACATAGATATGAGACAGTTTGTCAGTGGTGACAGGTGTGGCATTGTTACTGTGGGTTTGCAATCTTACAGTAGAACAACAGTTTACATTCACAGGCCTACATATTATGTTCCAAATGATCAGTACTGCACAACAACAGGCTCCACATCTTCTAACTACACAGTACACATCTCACATATGCATGATCTACCAATACAGGTAACAGTAGTCTACAGATATGCCATGTTACCTGCATGCTCCATGTGTTCTTGCTGGGTGGCTCCAACCTCCATCATGGTAAATGTCTGCTGCTGCTGTTGTTTGGCAGTTGCTACCAGGCTCAGGAGCAGCTCCTCCACTCTGGTGAGGGGGGATGGATGTTAACCCCACCACCTGTTGCAAGCTGTTGTCTCCGTACATCAGAAGCACGCTGACGGACGTGTCTAAGTAGATCACTGCAGTGGTGGCGTACCTGCTCATATGTCCGGTTATGCAGGCCTACCTCATTTATCCTCCGTACAACATCTTGCCACATTGCAGTTCACTCCTGCTGGTCTTGGCTGGTTCTGGAGAATAGTAGGATGTAGTGCTGAATCATACAGCTGGTAAGAATCTCATCTTCGGCACTACTGTAGCTAGGATTTCTATGGTGTGCCATGATCCCTGGAAGATGAAGAAAAAATATGTATGAGCAAGTCATATGGCACATTTAACATTATACAGTACAGATGTCACTGAACTGCCATATATAGCAACCTATTAGCTGACTGAGATTAAACACTTTCACTACCACTTATCAGTGCTCACCCCACAACTGCTTGAAAGTGCCTGGCACGCTCTATATAATAAACCATGTTCTGCACAGCAACAAAATAAAATCACTATATAAGACTATACAACAGTACCTGGCACACTGTATGCAACACAATGCACCACCTAGCCACAGCAGATATAGATCAAGCCAATGCATAAAGAAATATGTCAACCATCGCAATGTTTGTAAGGTCCAGTTACAGTATTACCATTATACCACACAACTTGATGGCAAACCCATGGCCAAAATATGTGCACAATTGTGAATATGGGTGGCATACTGCTGTCGTAAACTATAAATGTTGCTAGATACACAGTTATATTTTGTAACACACATATGACAGAGGACATGTTACAGGCATACCCACACACACATCAGACATAATTACAAGACACAAAGGTATGGCAACCCAGATAAGCTTTACGTGTGTACCATACAGTAGTTTGTGTCAGTACTTACAAAACCTTAAGGCTGAGGAATGTAATCTGTGAGGACTACAGGGACCACACAAAACAGTGGTTCCAAGCAATGTGGACATACACCATACTTTGCTGTTTAGGCCCAGAGCTTCAAGTAGTACTACAGTGCATACAGGATTTGGATTCAACATCGGTACCAATCAATAAGCATACAGTGCTTTAGCCTCCAATGACACACCCCAGTTAACACCAAGGGACTACATCCGACTGTATGCCATAGTGCTTTATCTACCTAGCAACAGCATACACAGCTTTTGCTGGGATCAAAGCAAGGACCCATAATACCATGAAGGAAACAGTTTCCTACTAAGCTATCCCACAAATACATGTCTTTGACGTATTCACCAACACACTGACCATCACACTCAGCCAACTTTACATGGAATCTATTGCAACAAGTAGATGTAGGTGTGTATGAGTATATATAACTATATATAGATATATATATATATATATATATATATATATATATACATATAAATATACACATCCATTGGTGTACATATACATATAGGCATATATACAGTCAACCATTCATGGTGGGAATATCAATTCTACAAAGGATGTAAGGTATACAGTAATGTAATAATATCGCACAGTCTTGTGAGAAATGCATTGAAAGTGTTCACAGCCCAGGTAGCTTTAGCAGGCCTCACTGGCTGCAACATTGCAAACTGAACAAGACACTCACAGTGTTTAACCACCACATGTCATATACCAGCACTGTATGCTGTCTTGTTTGTCACACACTAAAACCTGCATACAAATATGCACATAACAACCTTTACCAACGTATATATGTCCACCTTCACAAACAGTTGCAATATGTCCCTTGTTCTATGCACATATACAGATGTTAATATATATGACACATATATATATCTCCGTATGTTTGTGCCATACACACACAAGGTCCACACTGTTGTAAGTCCCTGGACTTCACAGCTGAACTGTTGGGCCTTGCTGCAACATGAACAGGTGTCACATGTGAGCACACAGTAATATTAGAGGGGGTATATATAGCTCCAAATGCTATATTAGCATACTAGCCTGGTACAGCAGTTGCCAATGCTAAGCTACACTTTAATATGACTATCATGCATGTGTTACTCTGTCACACCCATGTTTATATAAATGATTGGGCTAATCCCCTAAACAGCCATTGGCCACACTACTGTACAGAACACGGGTAACATGGATCAGATGTTTGACATTTAATGCTGAGCTACACATTTCACAGTTATGTCCCACTGCCCACAAGTACACACTGAATTGTCCATGGCAGTAGTTAAGCAGGACATCTGTGCATAGATACGTACTGCTGCCACATATGAATGGTTCACATTATGTAGAGTACTCTTCAAAAACATCTACTACATGCCAGTAAATACATATCTGTTACATACCTTTCCTTTGTATGAGTTGGTATTATTTATTTTTCTTTTTCTTTTTCCTTTTGCTTTTCACTGTCTGTCTCTCTCTCTCTGTCAGTCTCTGCAATAGAGTGATTGAGTTTGTTGGCAGCAATTACAGCCTGCTTTTATAGGTATTTGCACATGTGCATGTGATGGCCTCTGCACCAATTGGTGGTCACCATTTGCTAATTGCATGCAGCCTGCTATGTGGTAATTGCAGTAATCACTGTCATAGCAACCCAATGCTATAAATTGCTAACTCAGGTAGGTATGGCCCTTTCAGCTTTCCAAGATGGGGATCATGCTTGTTTGTTGTGGACATCATTGTTTAAGGCAGAAGGTTGGTATAGTTCTTATATCTGAAGCCAGGGGTGTAGCCAGTGATTTAAATGTTGTACTCAGACCTGAATGTTGCTGCTTCCAGTACACACTTGTCAGTGTAGAATTGTACTCACCCCTCAAAATGCTAACCCAAGATACATGGGGGTATGTACTTTCTTTTCTAATTGTACAATTAACTGCCATAGAAAACTAGTTATTGAGATGTATTCCTTTGGCACATTAATTGTTTGTGAACTGCTATACTGTGAATATTAATTTACTCACTTCTGAACAGTTTGTGCTTTTTTAGTGTTGACATTAGCACAGGCTGCTCAAGAAAACTGGACAAATTTCAGTACTGAGTATGCCTACCTACATCCTTGGTAGACTCTGAACAGACAGGTATATTCTACATTTGGATAGGGGTGCAGAAGTACAAAGAGCATTATGTATTATTGTATGAATTTTATCTTGCTGGACTTAAAGGGTTGCTGTGTACCTGTTAGTTTATCAAGGCAAGTGGTCTGTCTGCGTAGCTCCCAACTGTGGACCTATCCACATGGTAGCCAGAGGTTAGCCTGTTATTCTTTGTCTGTGCACCACACTGGTCTTTTCAGCACTAGAACAATGACATTGTTACAGTTGGTTGCTACCAGTACATGGCTACATCCTTTGGTATTTCAGTGTTGTACTCCTACATAAGGGTATGCTTCTGGAACTCCTTCCAAAGCTACTTGCAGTGTGTAACAGCAGAAAAGCTGATATGCCTGTGTGTTTCTGCCTCTGCCAGGCCTCTTAAACACTCGGGTACATATTTGAACAGAGTCAGGGAAAAGTAGGTAAAAGTGAGGTACACCTTTAAAATATTAGTGCCATTAAGTTGAGACTTTGAAAGAACCAGAGCATATGGATTAATACACCTTTTCTGAAGTACAAGCTGTGTCTAACTCTTACTTATTGTCATTATTCATCAAGTGTAATTCACCACCTTTCTGGCCATCAGTACTTTTCATAGGGATTCAGAGGGACATAGCTAAAATTTGTTTCAAAATCAGGAACATCCCTGAAAATTAGCACAGTTGGGAGGTATGGCCTCTGCCCTAATCAGATATGAAAGTGTTTGTCCTGCTATGATAATGTGTGGGGGTTGTAAAGTGCTGCTGTAACAATATTTCCTGCTAGAATGGCTGCTTCTCTTATCACAGTCATGTAATGCAATTCCACAACAACTGCTGGTAAAGATCCACAGAACAAGTGTGTTATGGCATTCCTATTTTTCCTTTACATTCAGTCACTCTGATGCATGATATATTTATTTCAGCACCAACGTGTTGTATATCTACTGTGGCTTAGTGGTACTTCATGCAGTGTAGTGTGTACATGGTCCCGGGTTTGAGACTGACAGAGGTGTTTTATTTTGATGCTGAGCAGAACAAGGGCCCTCACATACAGAGTGACTAAGGCACTTTTAAGCAGTTGTGAGCAGGTTTGCGTGATGCTTAACAATGCTTAGCTAAGCGCACACAAGTTTACACTAGCACACACTCGCACAAACCTGCTAACTACTGCTTAAAAGTGCTTACTCCTGTTAACCCCCCACGCTCATTTCTTTGAAAGAAAATAATGGAGAGATAGGAAAATGGTGAAAAAGGGGCACAAAGAGGGAAAGACAGTAGGGAAAACAGCTCGGGATGTGCAGGATGGGTGTAGGGAAGGTCCATAGCTGCTCATTTCTTTAACAGCAACAGCTGTGCATATGCAATAAATTTGGAGGGAAATATGAAACCTTCCACCCCTGAGAGAGGGGTGAGGACAACAAAGTATGTTGTACTGCCAGTTAAATTGCATTTTGTGTGTCCAGCAGACGTGTGCAAAATGGGCAGCTATGTATGGGGCGTATTTCTTTTTTGGAGCAGATTGCCCTTTTTTTTTTCAGGTGAGAGTGGAATGTGGGGTAGGGGAAGTAGGTATATTTTGGGAGGTAGGTTGGGGAGGTAAACAGACAAGACAAACAAGATGCATACAGGGGCGGAATATGACATGTGGTGGGTGAACACCATTGACGGGGAAGGATGTTTGGAAATCGCAAGCCCATGAGCCCACAGATGGCAGCAGTGGAACTGAGATCCCCACCCATGGGCAGTCACCACTGCACCTTCACAGCCCAGAGGGTGGCTGTGCTGGGGGCTGCGTAGGAGGGACAGGCTCACCCGTGGCACAGGTCCAATGAAGGAGGAGGTCCCAGGCTGGGCACCGTACCTGCTGGTGCCAGCTGCCATCGCCAGCTGAGGTGGGACAGGTGGGTCCGCTGGGACCGGCCTTCCCATACATTCTGTGTTTAGGAGAATTTAATGAAAATATGAGTTAGTAACAGTCAACAGCATTCCCAATTATTTATAACAGCATGCAGAAGTATTCCCATTAACCCAACACACCAGAGTTGCAGCAGTTGAACAGCAAGCATAACACATGCATATATAGAACAACAGTGGACATTACAACAGCATGCAGGTTTAATTGATGGCAACAGGCCACCAATATTGTGGTATTTGAACAGGGCACATGCATCGAAATAAACACAGATATTTATAAACTAATTGGACATATGTCCCAACAAATGTTTTGAGATTAGACATACCCATTGAGGTGTGAAATTGCATTTTTTTATGCACGTACAGTAGGGTGAAAAAAGATAGCTCCATTAACAACTTATATATCCTTCTAGTTTACACTACATTCCTATTAACTGCAGTTATATGTCCCCTACATGTATTATTACACTACCCAATTGTCCTTAAATTGTGAAATGGATTTTGCTTAGATCTTTATATACATGATCTGTATCTGACATACAAACTGTCCGGGATGCAGATGTTACTGCTACATATTTTGTGAGTTGCTCAGGCACACTACTGCTGAAATGGTACACTGACAGCTCTACTTTCCTATAATTATCTAGATATGTTCAGGTGAAATTATCAGTTATATGTTAACAGCTCCCTACATTTCTGGCAACACAGTGACATTTCTGGGGAACACAATACCAAGCTACTCGTGCCAGATTAACCTGTACATGCTGGGCATGAACCAACAGTTGAGGACTGTAAATACGCTTAAAAGCTACTGGCACTCCCTTCATCCACTTTATATGGGCCTACCCAAGTGTGGGCTAACAGCACTTAATACAACAGTACTATTTCTATAATGCAAGAGTACAACATATCAAAGAAAATGACACAGACACACTCCAGGAATTATACCTTTATTAAAAACTTAAAACACTTTTCTAGAGGCTCTCTCATTTATTTTATATAACAGTACATGCAGAATAATTACTAACCTGCCTGGTGGCGCAGCCTTAGCAGCCTATCTGCATAGGCTTGCTGGTTCACAGAGCGGACACCTACAGTTGTGAAGTAAATGAAGTGATATGGAGACATACCTATCCATAGTATAGACTAGAATAGCAATTCTTACATACTGAATTCCATGGCTACTTACTCAGTAGTGGAGCATTTTCCATCCCACGGGCCTCCTGGATCAACTGGTCCAGTAGATCCTCCTCGCGTCTCTTCAGGTCTGCGTGGTGGTGTCTGACCTGCTCACTAGTCCGAGGGTCACCTGTGGCACCGGTGAGTTCATGATCTAGACGGTTTCAGGCTTCCACTTTGTATTGGGTGCCCTGGTACTGGCTCCGCAGGAGTCTGTCCTCATGATTATGGACACGGAGTCAAACTATTACTTTTGACTCCTCAATGTCCCAACATTGCGCTCAAAATCGAGAGCCCTCTCCAGCACTGGCCATGCTGCCTGCAGATGGGAGCTACAACCAGTTATGATAAGTATTCCCGCCTATGGAGCTTAAATATACCTCATTTCCCGTATTTATTTGTGATTGGCCAGTTCTGAAAAAACTCAGCTGAAGGCACACCTGCTTAGCAATGGGTAAACTTCCATTGATATGTATATGTGTGTTGAAAGTACATGGTTATGAAATGCTGTCATGGCTTAGTAGTTATGGAATGTGATCATGATGCACAGTATCCAGGGTTCAAGCCCTGTGATTGCTTTTTATTTTACTACTGGCCAGACTGGCTAGGAGGTGTGGCTGTGTTTAGGTGACTTTGCTCAGCTTTGCCCTGGTTAGCGCGGAGTGCAACTCCGCACAAACATGTTCTGTTTGCGCTAGTTGGCACGATGCGCAGCTCCGTGCAAAGACATTGCACTAGTTAACGCAGTGCTTAGCTACGGCAAATTACATTTAAATCTGCTTAATACTGGTAAACTTTGCTTAGCAGTGCTTCACATTGCTTAAGATACGTTACTTATGCATCCATCAGTCTGCATAACCATTTCACCTTCTTATATATATATATATATATATATATATATATATATATATATATATATATATATATCGTTCACTACTACATAGGCCATTTCAATGCTTTTTACAAAAATGTAAATGATGAATGTCAGGAATTACTTTGATATACAGATTTCCAACAGAAAATAGAAGGGGGAGTGGTGAGACTCAAACCAGGAATGCCTCCTCTTTGTGCGAAGGCTCTACCACTACACTATTGCTATTTCAATTAATTTGCATATAACTTTCTTATTATCCTCTTCGGTGTCTAAACTGCTAACTGTAGCTAAGCAATGGGCAAACCCGCACAAACCCACGCAAACACGGGCAGCTATATCGGAAATAATAAAAAAAAAATGTTTTACATTTTATAATTGTACAGGGGTTTAGAATTTGGGGGAGTCTAGTGTTGGGTATGTACACATTTGAGCGGACTCACTCATGTAAGTAGACATTTCCTGAGTGTCAGACTTGCAGGGGCGTGGATTTTTGGACTGCTCGGCAGTCCAACACGCCCCCTGCATTCGTGCATGCTCCATGTTAGCCGTAGAGTTGAGACAGCGCACCCTCATTAATATGCATGGCATGCTGCCGTCTTACTCTTAGACTGGCTCTTCCATGTAAGACTAATTTAGTCTTACATGGAAGATTAGTGAATCCTGGGGAATGTCTTTTCTCTTATAGAAGAGGCCATACTATCAATTCTCATTTAACCCACAATAACCATTTTACCCCTACTACCACGCAGCAAGTTACCCTATTTGGGACTAAGTTAGTGGGCAGTAACCCTTGTGGTCATTGCAGCTCTTGTACACATGTATGTAAAACAAAGTAATTCACCAGCAGTAACACCACATACATTTTTGAAATCAGGTGCTTTGGCAACTGTAGCAGTGACTTGTTCATTTATCTGGCCACCTGTTTTTGCTCTGCTTTTTATGTAGGGCAAACATCTAGGCCATTAAAACATAGAATTAGTGAACATCTCAGTGATATAAGAACTAAAAGAATATCTAATGCTCTTTATAAACACACAATGACCCATGTCACTTCTACATTTCAATTTACAATTGATGAAATCCAAGGACATAAATCCAATAAAGCAGGTTGGCATTCTATATTAAATAAAAAAGAATCTGGTTGGATTGTCAAGCTTGGGGCTCTGTTCAAGCCTGGCATCAATGAATTAAGTTAATTCTGGCTTGTACCAATCAGATTTGGTTATGGTTCAACTTGGCACTATTTAAATGTGTAATGGATTCATGTTAGCTCATGCACTGAAGAAGGCTGTAAGTTTTGTCAAAACTGGTATGCTGCTTTGTGCTGTTTGTCACATTAAATCCTAAATTTTATCTATCTCCTTGGTGCTGGACTTTTTTGGTGCTTTTGACAAGAAATGAAACCATTATCAGACAGATGAATCAAAAGAGTCCCCTTTATGATGTATCCTAGAAGAAGTAAATAAAGTCTGAGCATTCCTCTTTTTTTTTTTTTTTTGAATTAAAGTGAAACAGTGGATCTGTCCTCCAGTTAAAATCTATATTCTATATGCATATACTTTTTGTCTTTACTATAAACAATATTGTGGATATGAATAAAACCCGGACTCTATAAAATTGCAAAGTCACACTGCAGGAAGTAGTGCACATATACTCAGTCTTTTTGCTTTCCTCATTTCCTCAGTATGATTTTAGACCCCATGCTTATCTAGTGTAATAGTTTCACCAAACAGACCAAACTGCCAAAACAGTAGTACAAATATCCTCTAATTGTGCAGGATATTTATACATTTATCTGTTGCATTTAGCATATTGTCTACTATTGCTTCAAAACTGTAGCTAGCATGCTTATTCACTTTGAAAGAGAAGCAACACAGATTTACTTATTGAAATGGGTGGGGAAATGAGTCGAGCAAAGGATTCCTTGAACGTGAGGAACATTGTTCTCTCTAAGTTGCACTATCTCAACCGTATTCTGCCTCTCTTTTTCTTACATCCCAGTGACCTTATCTCTTACTGAAATAGCAACTTTTAAAACACACATTTTTTCTCATATTTATTGATGTTTATATTCATTTGTTACTGGGTAAGTTAAGTAGTTTAAACACCTTTATGCAGTATGACCTTCGCCTAACACAGACGAGTGAAATAATCCAATTTTCATTTTAGATAAAAGTTTAAGGCTCCAAACTTATATTAGAGCATAGGTGAATACACACATCTGTGTCCTATCAGTGCTGGAATAATAGATAATCATATGAATGTTTTCTGCAAAAAAACAACAGTTAGGGCTATATACAGTATATGCATTATACCATGCTTATTTAATATTACTAAGCAAGTAGTTCATTGGCTTTACTATGGCTCTTTACTGAGGATTAAACTCGGACCATGTAAATTAAAGCAGTTTTTTATAGGGGGCAAGCCACCCCTGAAAATGATGTATGCTAACTCTGAGATTGCATGATCTTCAGGGAAATGGCAAACTCACTAACTAGGAAATTGTCAAACTGTTTCAACAAAACAGGTTGGCTAAACCGTAAATTGATCAATATTAGTATATATTGAACCAGGAATGATCGAATATCCAGCAAGCGTATGTATGAAGATTGTTGTGTATGTGTAGTTAGGTTTGACTGTACACACAAGTTATATTTTGAGTTGAGTGCTGTGTGTGATTGTGTTGCGTGTAGTTTTTAGTGCTCTGATTTTCTGTGTTGTATACAAAGTTGCAGGGTGTGTGAGCGTGTTATAGTGATACTAGTTTCCTCTGTGCTTTGGTGCAGTGAATATGCACTGAGCATACTACGGACTGTGATGAGAGCAAACTGGCTCCTTGTCAGCTTACCTTACTCCTCTGTTGATATGCTTGCCTGCTCTCCATGACTAACTAAGCTAACAAAAGAAATAAAACAATTGTGATCTGAACTCTGAATATTCACTGCGTGGCTGATTTGGAGTACAAAAACACCTTCAGTGATTACTGTATACAAGCTACAGGAATTCACTGCCCACACCACTACAAGCCAATTAATCTGTGATGTGGCCAACTCATCACTATCAACCAATTAATACTTGATGTGGATATCCCACCACTTCCAAACAATTAATAGGTGATGCCCGTGCACTGGCCCAGTAATCAAGGAGGCTCAGTAATCACCATTAGCACCAATGAGTGGCGTGAACATTGCAAAGGATAACAAGTACACACACAGTAAAGTACAATTTCCCTTAAGAGCACACAGAGATCACAATCATTCTGGGGATGGTTTCTCCCTTTTTGTCCAGATCCCAAATAAGACTCCCTACTGGCACAGCTATAGGCTACAGATCGCAGCCTAGTGGTCAAGCTAAAACCTCCAGTACCCCTCTCTGTCCAACCAGTACTTTGTGTCCCTGCCCAAGTAGCTGACACACACACACACACACACACACACACACACACACACACACACACACTTTGAGATGTGAGTCATATACCAATGCACAGACACTCCTGGGGAAGGCTGGCAGCAGTTGTCCAGCTATGCCACTTCTCTCCAGTCTATTGGGTAGAAGTAACTGCCGCCTACCACTAATATCAGCTACTATAAGGCCCACCCCAAAGGGGAGTGCAGTATTACTGTTACCCAAATAGTAAGTCTGACCCAGGGCTAAAGCTATTGGAGTGGCTTGGACAGTATCACCAAATACATGCAATGCACTCTAAGAGCTTAAATTATTTTTACACAAAACAGCCACAGTTGAAAGGTTTAAAAATATTTAATAATAAATAGTAAAACACAAAGCAATACTTATTACTTCAGCACAATGACATTACAGAGTTCAGAAATCACAGGAAAATGCTTTAAAATAATACTGTAGAATAGTCCGACATCAGTATAGAAAACAGCTAGACTAATCTGACTAAATTTCTATCTAACTCTAAGATACTAAGAAACAAGATCCTACTTACAGAGCAAAGGCAGAGTGCTGGTGAGTTGATGTGTTCAGGGTCAGACAAAATCCAAAATGCTTAATTCTCTCTCTCTCTGAGAAAGTCTTAAGTTAATAACACAGTACTGCTGAGTCATTTCACATTACATCATTCTTGACACTTCTCTGGTTCCCAGGCTAACAGAAACCCAAAATGTACATTTCGTAGTAAGCTGCACCTGGCCAGGAAGGCACAGCAATAAAAGATATTATGCATGTAAAACCTTAGTAATTATCTCTTAAATCAAGACAACAGAAAGAATTTCCTGGCCAGACATCCTATCTCCGAGCTTGAGATCAGTCATACAGTGCTTGACTTACCAGCTTTCTTCCAGCAGAGTGCACTGTGGTTACCATTTTGAAGTTCAGTACAACATATAGTTTAATCATAACATATAGTTCTCTGTACATTTGTAAACCAAACTTGTGGATTATATTAATATTTACAAATGACATAGAAGTATCTACAACATTTTATCTAGCTAGGCTGGCAGCCTTCACACTTCCTTCAAACCTCTGACACTATCTCATTTTTTTTCAGTTCCTCCCATCTGACTGAGTGCTTTTTTGCTGCCCAGGTCCCTCCTGCCCTCCTTGTAATTTTAAATCATATATGCCCACTTCTTTCTACTTTTTATCCCCACTATTACCTGTTCCAGTCCTTTCCACCTTGTCTTCCTTCGTTTACTTTGTGCTGTCTTTTGTAGCTGCTTCTCTTTCTTTCTCATTATCTTTTCACCTGACTTCTCCATAATCCTCTAGCAACCTTTTCCCATACACTCTTCTTGAGGACAAAAAAAAAAAAAAAAAAACAAATCGGTATAAATCAGAATAAATCAAAAACAAATGAATCTCATCTGAAGATGTGGAACGAGCCAGCCACAAATTGGCATCCATTGCCTTTCTTCTGTCTCTCTAATATTCACTTAAGCTATGACTTTATGTAGTTCTCTGTGTAAGTTTGTGTGTGTGCGTGTGTGTGTATATATATATATATATATATATATATATATATATATACACACACACACACACACACACACACACACAGATATATGCTTATTGAAAATAACTTCATACAGTGTTAGTTCTATTTAATATATACTTTTACATCTAGAGTTTGCTTTCCTTCATTCCTGTTTTGCTTCACTGTAAATGGTTTCTTAGACCATTGCTTACTACATGAAGAGACTTGTATTCCTAAAATGTACTTTACATGTATTGCACTTTATTCACAGCTTTATTCTGTTTTCCTTTCCTATATTGACCTGGTTTGCAGCTGAGTAGTACCTACTGGATTAATGCATCTGTTTTGTAAGTAAATAACCCGTTAAATATAAATAAAATAAATGGTCACCAATGTGGTCATCTGCTGGAAACAGCTCCTTAGATAAAAATAATGCATTTCAATAGGAATTTTGTATAATACAATGATTTTCTACTGCTTGAAATATTGATCTGTAATGACTTTTGATTCGTCTTCTGTGCTCAGAGTTGCATTGACAGTATATGGGAAAATTCAAAGCCTCTGTGAACCTGCGAGCTTGAAGTAATGACATTACCAAAATAATCTTTATTGTGGGATTTTTCATTAGCAGTGTTGTTCCATATTCTTGTGGAATGTTTAGTAAAATATGCAGTTTCCATTGTTGCCTAGTAGTACAGTCATTTTAGTTTATACTAAAGACTCTGTTCTGTATTTAAACTATTGTATTTTTTAAATAGACAGGATTCAAGAAAAAGAAACATATCAGAGTAGTCTAGAGTTTATTTCCATAAATGTGAAAATACTACTCCAAAGTATAGTCTTAGATCAAATACATATACTCCTCAAGTCCTTCCTAGGAAATGTTTGTTTCCAGACCACAGTGGGTAGGTAACACCTTTGGAAATATTTTACATTATGTTTGTGGCTGCATTGCTGTGTCTCTGCTCTTGATCACAGACATATTGATACTATTCAGACTGGCATCTAATTTATAATGCTTTTTTGGGCATAAAATGTAACAATCAGGTGCTGATAAAACTTCCTGCCTTAAACAAAACATTGGGAACGAAAACTGACTTGTGATGTTATTCTGCCATCTGGTGGAAATGACTGACGATAAATTTCATAAAATGTTTTGTAATTTCATCTGCAGGACAGATAGTCAGTCCTTTTATGAATTTGGTGAAAGTACAGCATATTTCATTTCTGATATGTTTGCATTTATGTCTCTCATATGATATTCTTGTCTAAATATCCCATATATTCATTGCTAATGCAGTGTCTGTCTGTACATACAACAGGAGTGATCCTAAAAAGATATACATGTCATACTTTTCTCAGATAATTTCAAAAAATTGGAAATTATCATTCAACGTAAGGCAGTTTATGTAGCAAATATTTGTACAGCAGAAGTCAATGCATCAGTGAAATTGTATTGAAATTACTAACAAAATCTATATTATATTGTAGAATTAAAATTAGCCTGAACAATGATAATGTGCCTTTTATACTTTGGATTAAAAAAAAAGAATGCTTTCTCAAACTACAGAATAATGATTCAGCAGGTTCACTCTATAATTCCAGGAAATAACAGTTGCTGGATAACAGATGATCATTTGCAGGATAATGCTGCCTACATTTATACACACCATCCTGACAACAAAAGATTTTGAGAAAAGCAGTGTGGTGGTATGCAAGTAAGGTTTTTGTTCAGACAAAGCAGTTTACTTTATTGTTTAACAAATACATACATTATACATTAAAAAATTAAAAAGGACATGGACTGATTAACCTTCCTAATCAGTTCATTTAATTTCTCACTGTTGATATTCATGGTTATGTGTGGTATTCATTGACCTGAGGTTCGGACTTTTGTAATAGTTATTCACTAAGAGCTCTGCTATACCTACATTCAAATACATTAATTACAGGTTATATGTGATGACTACCTGAATGCAAATAATTCTGTAAAGAGATGCTCAGTTCCATGAAATGTGTAACGTTGGTGAAGTTAAGCTTTAACTATGTGTGAAGTACTAAATGGAAACAACAATGCTGGTATTATTTTGGAAGTATTTGGGTATTATGGACAAACTTAAAATGCAGAAATGTACATCACCACACTATAACAGCATATACCACCACGCTACACCAGCTGTACTCCATAGGAACAAGTGCAGGGCAAACCCCAGAAACAAACCCACATGGTGGAACCATAATATCAACAAGCTTTATAATAAGTGGAAAAGAATTTTGATCAAAAGAATGAAGAGAAGTTGCCAGAATATTAGAGCCCTTGATACTGAAATAAACTTAGGAGCTTAATAAAATCCAACAAAGCCAAGTTTAAGTGCAAAATAGCTACTCAAGCCAAGGATAATCCGAAGACATTTTTTTAGTTATGTTCAAAATCTCAAAAGCACAATGCAGCAATGGACTGAGATGATTGTGAATGATGTTACCTACTCTGAGACTGAATATATAGCTAACTTAGTGGCTGAAAAATTTAGCTGTAACTTTACCCCTCTCTCCTTCTGCCCATCCCTCAAGATATGCCTGACACTGGCTCATCAAGGTATCACAAGAGACCAAGTCCAAAAGTGCTATCAAAAGCTGCAAATAATGCATTGATGGGTCCTGACAATATGGATACATCTTATATAACATGAAGCATGATTTAGTCACACCCCTAGTAACACTGTTCAATCTCAGTCTTCATACAGGTTTTGTAAAAAAACAAATGAAGAACAGCTAAAGTCCTCCTGCAGACCCAGGCAATTACAGACCCATTAGTTTGACAATCCTCAAATGCAAAGCCATGGAAAGACTTATGTAATTAATCAATCAGGACACTAGGAATCTCTACCACTAGATCTGTCTCAGTTTGGATTCATTAAGGGGGAGCCATGCCTATTAACCTGCTGGAGTTTTTTGAAAAGGTCACCAAAGCAATGGATGGAGGCAAGTACACACCACATACCTCAATCTGGTCAAAGCTTTTGATACAATTCCCCACTCAGGCAAAGTAGAAAAGCTGAATAAACTTAGAATAAACCCCTATGTCACTCACTGGATTGCCAGCTGGCTCACAGAAAAGATGCACATAATCAAAATAGAAGTTACCTTCACAAAGGGAACAGTCACTAAGGAGTCCCCCAAGGTTCTGTGCTGGGAACTATACTGTTTTCCATCTAATTTTCTGAAGTGAAAGTCAGTACCTAAGGGTTCTGGATGACTACATTTGTGGATGACTGCAAGCTAGGAGCAGTCGTTGAATCCCCAAGTGACTTAGCCATCCTTCAGGAAGGTTTATCTTAAATAAACAGCTGGCGTCAAAATCATGGTCTGAAACTAAATGCCAAAAAAACTGCATTGTTGTATTCTTTGGGGAGTCATCTACTCCAGAACACTACCACATTGACAGTACACCTCTAAGTGCTGACCCATTTGTTTGGGATTTTGGAACTTATGTGGATAGTGACCTAACTTTTCACCAACATGTGTCTGCTTTTGTAAGAAGTCTTTCTATACTGCACAACTTTTAAACAAAATGATTGTGTCTAGATTTAGGGATGTCACTATCCCCTTTACTCAGCCCTCATTAGAGCAGTCATTGAATATAATCCCCCATTCGGTATGTATCTGTCTAGACACATATAACAACTGGAACACCCACAGAGAGAAAAGGATGCAAGGCCAAAACAATATGTCCTTCAAGAACTGACTCAGAGCCATGCCACCATACTTGATATCCTACAGACTGCTAAGAGGTGACTTGTGTCTGGCAGACAAGGCATCCTTTGACCAATTACTGATGGATTTACTACACATCAACAAGTCAAATGGCATCAGAACTAGTCAGTATAGGAATCTAAACCTCTTCTGCAACATCAACAGAATGGTTTAGAGGGACAGGTATATCTTGCAGAAGGCACTGGCATCCTGTGGAACAGACTCCCCATCCACATAAAACAAAGTTCATCACTGTACATATTCAAGCACAACATAAATCAATTAATAAAAAATAGAAAAGTTACCCCAGGACATCTCCCTGTGCTACTAATGGATAGATGCAGCTTTATCCCATGCATGGCCCCCCTCAAATTATTTATGGTATGATTCCAGTTATTCTCATTAGGGATAATATATAATTATCCACCATGCAGTGGGTAAGACCAATCTGTAATCAAATGGCATTGGTTATTTTGAGCATTAAAAGGGAAATCGGCTAAGGTTAAAATGGCCCTGAGGAACACATTCTAGATGACAGCAGAAACTTAGGGTAACACTATCCACCTTTACAAAGGGGTGTAAGATTGCAGACCTTTGTCGCATCCACCTCAGGGAGCAAGTAAAGTATTGGGTTCCCAGCAACAAATGTGCATTGACATTAAGGCTCAGTGCACTGCCACAGAGAATCTTATAGAAATGGGCAGAGTAGAGCAGGGTTCATATGAGAATTTCTGTCACTATATGGAAGTGGTGGAGACAAGGGCGCCCGCAGGCAGGTGCAAGGGGGTGCACTTGCACCCCCCTGGAACCGGCTGGCCGAGAAATTAATTTAAATAAAAAAAGTTTTTTATTTCTAAAGGGCGTTCCTCTTTAAGAACGCCCTTTGCATCCCGTCCAGTCGCACAGACTCAACAGGTGTTTGCGACCTGTTTTCGTCTTCTGTGTCTGTGTGACTGACAGTTTACGTCTTCGTCTTTCGCACCTACTGGAAATTTGAATTTAAGTGGAAGTTCGGACTGCACAGAAGAATGTAGAAGTGAGCGGTAGGTGTGTGCGTGTGTGTGTGTTTAAGTGTTTAAGAGATGTGTTTGTGTGTAAGAAATAGGTAGGTAGGACTCTGAGTCTGTGGATGTAAGAAGTAGGTAGAAGTGTGTATGTAAGAAGTAGGTAGGTAAAGGCAGGTGTGTGAATGTGTGTTTTAAGTGTGTAGAGTATGCTTAGTCAGTGATTAGTTAGTATCTCTTGGTATTGCACACAGATCATATCATATAAGTCCAGTCCTTTATCTTGAGTAGAAGGGCTCTGTGCGATTTCAACAATAGTGAAAGCATCTGAAGAGGAACAAAAAAAAAAAAGGGGGAATGAAATTAAAGAAATACTTCCTCCCATTTGAAAAATCCATATAGAGCTGCAGAGCACTTGCCATTTGTGTTTAACTTGTGTTTGTGTTTAACTTGCATAAATCACACCCTCCAACCTATCACCTTCTTTCCAATGCTCATTCAGGTGGAAATGTAATCTTCTAATTTAAAGAAAGGCCGACAAGGCCACAAAAAGGGAGGATACTAATACTATTCAAAGTAATATAACATCTGTCCTGTTTTGAATTAGATCTGGTATATAAAGTACTAGAAAATATCTGCTCTTGTATTGTTTAAAGCTGTGATGTTCTAGTAAGCATTTCAGAGGTACCAAATAATAGATGATGGATTACGATTGTACTCAAAGGATAAGCTCTTAGAAGCCCAGAGGTTTCAGTATGGCTTCTGGGTATGTAGTTGACTGTGAATGCCCTCTTATTAGTGAAGTTTTCTAAAGGAATTACAGCAGGATTGTTCATAGGTTCATGGATAAGTACTAGACTATCTGTCCTTGTGGGCCATTTTAAACATAGCCAATTTCCCTTCCAAAGATGAGAATCAAACCCTGTATTCCGTGTTTCTGAGGTAAATACCTCCACCATTATGCCAACTCCCAATCCCTCAAAATTTGTTTAGGTTGTAGGGGAGATCTGAACCCATATAAGTGTGCATCACAAGAAGTAAAGGACAACCACATAACCCATGTGCCACAAGCCCATTTGATGATGATACGTTGATATGAACAGAACTATTGTATCAAGTCTTCTGAATAGTACAATGCCGGTGTTGAGTGTTTGTTTCATTCCCCATTATACCCATGAACACTTGTTCTTTTAATGTTAGTCTGTAATGTGTCATCAGCTAAATAAAAGTCATGTTGTTCTGTGACATGCTGAAACTTTCCCTTTATTTTAATGAATATGTGCCTTGTTTTGGTAATAATTACACAACATTCTGTGCTGTTAATATCTGTGCCATAACAATTTTTGTCACAAATACCATTGTATGTTCTGTCAGCCACCACTCAGCCAGTTTAAGCCAAGTTACTTTGATAAATGAAAGTACATATTTTTATGATGAAAATAAATTATAATCTTAGTCAAAATTTTGTTGCATGACTCATGTTCTATTTTACTTTCAGCCAGTCACATTTAACTCTCCAAGGTGTTGACAGAAACCTGTCATAGGTGTTCTACAGTCCTTGTGTTCCTAATCACTGACTAAGCATACTCTACACACTTCAAACACATACACACACCTACCTACTTCTTTTATTAGAGCTCCCGAATGCTGTGTTCTGCCACTTTCACCTGCTGAAATATTAACTCTCATTAAAATATATAAGTTTCTCCAGAATGCCCTTATCAGTGGCTGGTCATATTGACTTTATAGTAGCTAAGTCTCTTCTTGCCAAGGTACTAGTTCATTACTATCTGTATCCTGAAATAAAAATGCAACTTTTTTCCCTTTAAATTTCATATTAGAAGACAATCCATCACCGTTTGTCAGCCTTCTACCCAACACTTTCTCTGCAGAATCATCAGTATTCAACCTCCCTGATCTGTTGTTACCACTCTAAGCTTCTAAAGTTTCCTCTTTTCCCTGCCTGAGATATGCCTTCACATTATCTGACTGCAAATTGAGATTATGACATGCATCATTTTCTGTGGGATTGCAGGCTTGTTGCATTTCTAGGAGACTTGGGACATCTGATGTGATGTGATGTGCTCACCAGTGTTCTGATGCCAACTGTATTACACCTCCTTACAATCTCCAGTGCTGTCATTGTGTGATGCTGTCTAAAAAGCTGATCTTTCACACTGATAGTGCAGACTCATCCTTCGCTAATAAATTGCATAGTGACACTGCCATGATTTTTTGACTGCAGGAAACTGATTAATATAATATACTAAACATTTGGCCCGTGCATGTTGACAGCTGTCATTGTTAGGATGTGTAAGAACATTTGTTTGCTTAAATTTGGTGAGTTCATTCCTGAGAAAATGTAAAAAGGTAGATTTTTGTGTTTTCTTTTTATGTTCGAGTTTTCGGAAACTAGATCATATGGTCTCGACTGTATGACTTTAGAGTTCCTAAAACTTGGCAATCTGATGTAGATACACCAAATCACTTTTGTACAGCAATTTTATCGAACAGTAAATGTACCAAATGAAAAGACTGAAAAGGGGGACCTGATATTAGAACAATAAGGGGGCAAATACGAAACAAAATATTTAAACGTGTATGTATATGTGTGTGTGTATATATATATATATATATATATATATATATATATATAATGTGTGTATGTATGTGTATAGACACCCATGTATTTATATATACAGTCTCAACCTCTTAGAGAAAAAAATCTGGACAAAGCCTAAAATGATTGGGGGGGGGGGGGGCAAATAGGGACAGATTTTAAATATTGCTCTTACAAACTTAGAAAGTTGATCGAATAATAGGTTTTGCATTAGTATGAAATTTCTGAAGGATGTGGAGTCTTAAACTCAAATGTTTTTCATTATTTAATGACTTCAATCCTCAGCTACTTGACAGAAAAGTACAGATTTTAGGAGGAACACAAAAAATATGAGGCAAAAATCTGGACAGTTTGCAAAAATCTGTACAGTTGAGAGGTGTGATGGTGCTTACTGCAGTATTAAGTTTTCCTTGCATAAACATGTACAAAAGCAAAAATCAACTAGTTTTATGTATTTATTGTTTGTTGTTGTCCAGGTTAGCATGATACACATGTTAATCATTGGTGTAGCTGAAACACATCAGAATTTTTTTTTGTTTTCATCCCATACTTGACACTTTTTTTTTTTTTTTTTTCAGTAACATCATTGATAGAAGATCTGCAAGATATTGACTACAAAGGTAGTAGTAGCCTATCGGAGACTTTAGGTTGTCTTATAACTTCAAATCTGATGCATCAAACAAGAAGCGAGCATTCAGATATAGTAGCGATATGATGTAGTTCATTACTGACAGCAATTCGTTTTTGAAATTCTTCATGTTCTAGGTTTTGCATAATTTTAGGGTGCAGATAAAATAAGTTGACCTGAGCAGTGTTACTGCTGGAAAAGCGAGACGTCAGTGAAGAAACTAATGAGTCAAGATAGGGAATATAAATACTCGTTCTGTAATAACTCTCAAAATCCACGCTACTGTGTTTGCTCGGTGTGTCGAATACAAATCCTTGGCAACACTAACTCAATACCAAGTTTATCTGCTAGTGATCTTGCATGACTGAGAATGTCATTCCTAAAGTGCTCTTCAGCATGGTTGCGGTGCTTCTTGAATATTTTAATAAGTCTGTTGATGTGTTGTTGAGCCTTTACTATATCAAGTTGAACAGACTGAAACATCTGGGCAACGGGCTCAAGAACTGATGAGTTGTTGTTGTGTCTTTCATCTTTTCCCGGTTAGGGGTCACCACAGCAGAACTCCGGTCCTCTAATGAGTAATTTGCAATAATAAAGAGAGAAATCAGAAACATGCATGAAGAGCAAGCACTGTGTAATATATGTGCATTTTGTCTGGTTTCACCAGCAGTGCTCTTCTGAAGATTAGCCTGGCAGTCAAATATTTTCTCAAAGTTCTGACTAAACACAAGAATGGATTTATATTTCTCGAGCCATCGTGTCTCACACAGAAGTAGTATATTTGGTACCAATGCTCGTCATTTTGGACTGTCACGGAAAAAAATAATAATCTTCTTGATAACACCAACAGCACTACATATTTCAGGACCATCATTCAGATCATTGACTACAAGGTTTAGTCTGTGAGATGTGCAGTGGATAAAGGCTGTTTTTGGATACTTTTTGCGAATCTTTGCCTGATCACCATTCTGGATGCTTGCCATTATGGAGCAGCCATCATAGCCTTGCCTGAGTAATTTTTCCAAGTCTAGACTGTACTTTATGCATTCACTGACAATGACATTTGATACAGACTGTGCATCTCTCACAACAATGGGAACAAAAAACGTAAACTCTTCTTGAATACAATCATCATTAAAAAACAGAATGCCCAATGACAGCTGCTCAATGCCTGAGATATCTTCAGTTTCATCTGCTAGTACACTAAATCCAACAGCCCTGTTCACTGCACAAACAATCTCCTTTTGAAGTACATGTTTGCATTCTGTCAACAGCTCATTTTGCACCCTATGGGATGTGTACCGATCATTTTCTGCAGCTGTTTCACTGTGCTGTTTCAATATTGTGTTGCCAGCTTCAATACAAAAACCTAACAAGTCACAAAAATTTCCACCAGAGCCTTCTTTTCCACGGAGGAGAATG
The DNA here is from genome assembly GCF_019279795.1 of Protopterus annectens. NCBI lineage: Eukaryota > Metazoa > Chordata > Ceratodontiformes > Protopteridae > Protopterus > Protopterus annectens. The sequence continues at coordinate 760,115,583 of NC_056750.1, read as the reverse complement.
TCATGTGTTGCAAAGTAAATAATGGTAGATAAAATTGGTTCCAATTTATTTCAGCTCTCTGAAATTTGTTTTGCTACTGCTGCATCTAGCTGTGGAATAACAGCTGTTTCTGGCTTCTGTCATGTATGAGAAAAATTGGCAGCATCTTCAGTAGAACATTTGTGCCATGATGATTGCATGTGATTTCTTGCAGACTCATTGAAGGCATTACACTTTGTGCACACAATAGTGATGAAGCTGCTTGCAACCCATGGTGAAGTGACTGAGGAAATAATACACAAGTTAAGCAGAGTGGGCCTTTCAGGAGAGGAGAATATGCAAGCCACGGTGAGTACTGAGACAATCAACTATATCTGAATATAATTGGTTAATAAATAATGACATGCATTTCAGTTTTATCCTTAGCCTTCGACACCTCTCTCTTTGCCATGCACCTCATCTCCTTATACTCCTGTCTACTTTCTTCATCTGTCTGACAATCCCACGTCTTCTTTGCCAACCTCTTTCTATGTATACTCTCCTTTATTTCCTCATTCCACCACCTTGTCTCCTTGTCTTCCTCTGTCCAGATGTGATACCAAGCACCTTTCTAGCCATCTTCCTTACTAGCTCTGCTGTAGTTACCCAGCTATTTGGTAACTATTCACTGCCACCCAGTGCCTGTCTTAACTCATCCCTGAACTCCATCTCACAATTACCCTTTTTCAATTTCCACCATTTGATCCTTGGTGCTGCCCTCACACTCCTCCTCTTCTTGATCACCAACATCATCCTACAAACCACCATCCTATGCTGCCTAACTACACTTTCCCCGGTCACCACTTTACAGTCTCCAATCTCCTTCAAACTGGCCCTCCTACATAAGATATAATCCACATGTGTGCATCTTCCTCCACTCTTGTATGTCACCCTATGCTCCTCCCTCTTGTTAAAATACGTATTCACCACAGCCATGTCCATCCTTTTCGCAAAATCCACTACCATCTGACCTTCTGCATTCCTTTGTTTAACACCATACCTACCCATCACTTTGTCATCCACTCTGTTCCCTTCACCAACATGCCCATTGAAATCTGCTCCAATCACCACTCTCTCACCCTTGGGTACAGTCATCACCACTTCATCCAACTCACTCCAAAATTTTTCTTTCTCATCCATCGCACATCCAACTTGTGGAGCATATGCACTTACAACATTCATCATTACATCATCAATTTCCAGCTTTATAAACATCACTCTATCCGACACTCTTTTCACCTCCAAAACACTCTTAGCATACTGTTCCTTCAGGATAACTCCTACGCCATTTCTCCTCCCATCCACACCATGATAAAACAATTTGAACCCACCTCCGATACACCTAGCCTTACTCCCCTTCCATCTGGTCTCTTGCACACTCAATATACCAGCCTTCCTTCTGCCCATCATATAAAATGCATACTAACATAAATCATGTTATTCTAGCAATGTTCTAAGTTAATGAGAGCAATATTTATTATCTATTTATGTTGGGCTTTGTCCAGATTTCTTGCAGAGGTTGAGGTGTGTGAGAGAGAGTGAAATGCCCTATTTAGAGTTAGCAGGTAGAATTTATTTTCAAGTGTATTTTCAAGGAATTGTGAGCTTCAAGGGAAGATAAGTTTACTGCTGCTCATGCTAAGTATGCTTAAAATGTGCAACTGTTTTGTTTAGCAAATGGTATCATTATTGTGGTATAGAATTTTAAAACAGTGTTAGTAGTACAACAGGTAGCATACTTGCATCTTGATGCAGAGGGCTATAGGTTTTACTCCCACAGCATGTAGATTTGTATTTTAAGGGGGGTGGAGTGCTGCAGTCCTGGCTATGTCCTCCTTTGGATGAGATGCCTAATAACTATGAACTTGTTTTTCAGCTTACCACCCATTCCGTATTGCAAATATACCAGCTTACCATTTTTTTTAATGTAACATAGGCAATGTATTCTTCAAGGGCAGCAGGCACTGAATCTGTTGATGAAATGCTGAAATATAAAGTTGTTTTCTAGCAACAACCTCTTCATTAGTTTCAGATCTCTATAATGTGGAATTATTCAGATGACTTTTACTTCTGCAGAGATTGTGCATACTGACTGACATTGGTGGATTGTAATGACAAAAGTTTAAGTGACGTTTTATGGTTGAAATGTTTTGAATTGGGCAGTTTGTCATTATTGGTTCATATGTTTTGTTTCATTGCTTGCTGGAAAAACATTCAAAACTATAAATTTAAAACACAGTCTAACAAGTGGTGCTGTATTATAGAAGGGATATAATTAAATAATTTTGTATTATAATTAATACAATCTGTATATATTATAATCGTGCATAATCATATGTATAAATATGCACACTTCTTATGCATGGCTACTCTTGCTTATCACAGTAACAGGAAGGATACTGTAATGGCTGTGTCAAGAAAAATGGTCTAAAGCTTTTAGTTAAGCATATAATGAAGTTGTTCACATCAGTGATAATGCAGACCCAGTTTCATATAACTAAAGGTCAAACTCACAAAATCAGAAAACACCCAGAATTTCCCTTGCCCACTCAGTAAAACTAATCTTGAAAAATAATTAATAATGTGCATATATTAGGGCTATTGGAATTATCTATAAAAAGATGAAGTGATGATTTCCAACTATGTCAATGTTGGGATTATGAAGAAATGCTTGACTAAGCATTAATTTAAAGATATACATAATTTAGTGAATGCACACAGTTTAAGTTAAATACAGCTATAATGTGTCATGCATTCAGAGCACAGAATGCCAGCTTTTATTTAAACAGCAAATTGTGTTACTGAGAGCTAATCTTAGAAGCCAAAGAACACTAGTGTTATAAACTAATCTCTTTAAATCTGTATAATCTGAACAGGCTCATGGGACTCAGTTTAGTGTCCTACATGAAAAATACTGAGCTAAGGAACACTATTCCCCAGTAGTTGTTTCTAAGTCACTTACAAATAAATAAACAAGGGGAAGTATTTTGAGGTAAAACAAATACCTTGTCTTTATGGTAGGTAAAAAGTAAAACTCTGTTAGTACCCAAGTAAATAAAATGATTATTAGCAATGAATGAGAAATTATTCCAGTATAGAGAACTGAACAGCCAAGCCTTCTTGATCAGAATTCAAAAGGGCTGCCAGCTGAAAGTTCCCTTGAGTTAGTTGCAATGTACATGGGGTATGTAAAACAACTTATCATGGATTCCTAATTAAATCCAGATATCTGTAATCATTGTAGAAGTAAAGCATAAAACAGTATGCACACTAAGAATTTTGACAGTGTTTATGGCAACTGGGGAGAAATAGCCAAGTAATGGGACCCTGTAATGGCTGCGTGGAGGAGGGGACTGCATGAGTGGAGGGGGTGGGGCTATGTGGGTGGAGGGGTGTGGCTTTGTGGGTGGGGCTCTGGGTTTGCACCCTCCTGCAAAAAATCCTGCGGGCTCTCTTGGGTGGAGAGTAGGAATTATGCCATGATCACATTGATCCACAGTATGTCATGTCTACTTTGTACACCATTGAAAACTTACCAGACTCAGATATGAGTCATTCTTGGACAATTAAGAGGACAGGGTACTGTCTGGATATATAGTAGCATATCATGATGTACTACAAGTGCTTCTCAAGAAGGTATCTGAAATAGTAAGGGGGAACAAACACAACAGAATTAATGAAGGCCACATCAGCATTCATCTACATGTAGCAGAAACTCTCATTTGAGGTCTCGGTCCTGTAGCACTGAGAGATCAATGTCTGCAGGATCACCTGCAACCAGTACGTCACTTCAGTGAAGCAAGTCACCATCTAGCTCACATGACAGCCCCTCCTTGAGATCACATGCACCTTAACCTACCTTGTCTTTCGAAGACGCTGCATATAACACTTTTGACCTTGACATACTGTGACTCAATCTAGACATTTCAAGTACTTAAAATATGAAAATTTATATTTCACTGCAGTGCCTTTAAGTAGTGATATCAATGTTTAACTTCAAAGGCATTTAAAAAAAATTATAACTGCAGAATACATCTGAGGACAATGTAGCCCAGTATTAAGAGGTTTTGCTTTTGTATGTATTTTGTGCTGCGGTAGCATTGTCGCCTCACAGTAAGACACTGTCCGGTTCGATTCTCAGCTAGAGCATCTTCTGCATGGAGACTCGTGAATGGGCGTACCTTCATTGAAGGTTGTGCATCAGGGCTGGTAACTCGGCACGTACAAATCAACTACCAATCATTAGCGGACCGGAGTTCCACTGTGGCGACCCCTAACCAGGAAAAGCCGAAAGACACAACAACTGGTAATGCTTACTATAAAAGAAAATAATCTAGAAATAAAGGTGGAGGAAATGCTTGTTCTACAGAAAAACGGACCAACAGCTAAGCAAATCAAACCCACCCAAGTGGAGGGCGGTGCCCCCCCACACCCATCTAACTATATATATCAACTCCAAGATTGCACTATAGTGGAGAAATGGGCAAAGTTGTGGTGTAGGGCAAGTATTTCCTTGCCCTCTGTAAACTTAGTGAATTGCTGAAATTAATTTTGCTGTATGAGGGTGATGATAAGGTGTTCGCTGCAATGCAATGCAATTTCTGGTCTTTATTACATTGTCAAAAGCCAACAATATCGAATCTGATATTGTTGACATGACAATAGCGAACGCTGAGAATATCGAATGTGTAAACGGAAATTTCCGTAAGGGGAGATTTCCGTTTACTTCAATGTAGTGCGGTCTCAGAGTTGGTATATTTAAGTAGCGGGGGTGCAGGGGGGCTTGCCTCCTGCCTACACCCTTTAGTTTTTCTTTTTTTTTATTTATTTTTATGAACATTCGATGTTTTAATAGTTCGATCAATAAAGGTCGTCCTTTAGTGATTCGAACTATTAAACATTCGATGTTCTGATATAGACCCTGCAATTTCAGCTAATATAGACCTGTTATAAGCTGTGGCTCCAGTGGATGTCCTGCATCACCTGAAAAACAGAAGAAACAAAAGAGGAGTAGTTTAGCATTAACAACACATTTTCCTAAGAAAAAATAATCAGATGATTACAATTAAAATTTCTACTTACCATGAAGGTAACCATAGGGCATCCTGCCATGCAGTAAAAGGTGGCAGAGTGAGCAAGTGTGCAAGATATGGAAATCATGGACACTTCCAAGATGCTGGCCAACACATTTGTGATGCACCCTCATGCATTATATATTACTTGGCACTTGATTGAATGGTAGCCCTTCTTATTCTGGTAATGGTCTCTGTATGGACTTGATGAGACCTAAAGACAACGTGGGTGCGATCTATCACACCAAACACCTAAGGGAAATGTAGTGCCCCATAAAAGGCATGCATAGTCCTGGTTCAGTCCTGAGGCAATGCTATGAAATAGATGCACTGAGCCACACATGGTGAGTGTTTATGGAGGAACTGCTGAATTCCTCAATGCAAAAGCTTGAGAAACACCCATTACATCCCTAGTCTGTCTCTGAAAGGACCCTTTGGTAAATATAGTGCAGGATATATGTACATTAGTATCCACAGAGATGAGAAGGCCACTCATCTCCCCAGTAACAGTCTGTTGGTCATACATGCTCACTCAGATCCTTGCAATGTCTTTGTCCACTCTAAACCAGTCAAGGATTTCTTAATTATCAAAATTATAATGAGTAATTCCCTGCCCATATCTCTGCCTTCTTGACTGATGAGCACTGCTTAGTGTAAGTGGTTTTGGCTTGGCACCCATCTTCACCGATTGCAAAATAAATAGAAAATGTGTGAGTCACCTTTTATAATGTATCTGTGGGAGGTACAGAAATGCATCAACATATGGCTTTGGACAGGTGGGAAGAGAGCTTATTAGTATAAGATGTTTTATATAATTGCTCATTGCATCTTTCATTTGAATGTGTTTGTTTGAGGATTATAGGATCATAGAAGGTTACTAGACTACTGGGCCTGAGGCCCTTAAAAGCCTAGCCAAGAGTTTACCCATGTTTAGACAAATCAGCACCCGATGCCCCTGTCCCAGCGGGGACATGGGTGGAATCCCAGGGGTATATTTTCTGTTTCCCATCTAGTTATCCAGGTTGTGCTTAAAAAGGGGTAAAGAGGTACTCTGCTTGACATGGACAGGGAGTCTATTCCATAGATGGGGGAGTCTCTGGGACACAGATCTGTCTCACCAGCAAGTCTTGTTGATGTCACAGACCAGGTTGAGGCCACACGTGTGGGTTACTCGAGTGGAGCTTGACTTGGGGATATGCAGCAGTCCCATCAAAGTGGGATCTGTGATTGCCTTGTATGCCAGACAGAGGTCACCTCTGAGGAGTCTGTATGACACTGAGTAGAGGGATAGGGCTTTTAGCCTGTCTGTGTATGGTAGATGTTTGAGGCCCTGGATTCTCCTAGTGAAGAACCTCTGTGGTCTCTCCAGCTGCTGCATGTGCTTTGCGAAGTACATGCCAAAAGGGGAGTTGTACTCAATAATGGGCCCTATAAGGGAAGAATACAGGGATATTATGACCTCCTTGTCTCTGGATGAGATACCCTTAGTTATGAGGTGGGCCATGTAGAAGGCTTTCCGTACAACGGTAGCAACATGGTGGTCAAAAGTCAAGTTGCTATCAACCTGGGCGCCCAAATCCCTCACAACTGAATGAGTGCTTAGGATATTGTTATTACTGTGATAATGTGTGGGGACATCACTCTCCCCAAAGAGGATAATGATGCATTTTTTGGTATTCAGCTTGAGGCCATGTTTCTGGCACCAGTCATTTGTCTGAGTGAGACCCTCTTGGAGGATGTCCACATCACTAGGGGAATTGGTGACAGCACCCAGGCTGCAGTCCTCTGCAAACTTGGTCAGCCATAGTCCATTGTCTTTGGCCTGAACCTGAGAAAAGTATATCCCAAATAACAGAGGCCCCAAGACAGAATCCTGGGATATGCCACTTGTTACGAGTCTGCTGCTTGAGGTGGCTTCCCCTATTTTGACTACATGGTTTCTATCAGTGAGCCAGTCTGCTACTCATTCTGGTAACATATGGATTGATGCTTAGTTGAGAGAGTTTATCTATTATGCCCAAGTGGGGAATAGTGTCAAAGGCTTTGGCCATGTCAAGGTAGGCAGTGTGCACCATCTTCCCCTTCTCCATGGCTTTGGTGACTGTCTCAAAGAAGTTGAACAAATTTAGCAGACTTGACTTCCTCTTGACAAAGCCAAACTGTGTGGGATCAAGTGTTTGGAGGTTGCCAATGTTCTTGTTAATGAGGTCCATGATAATCCATTCCATGGCCGTGCAGATCAGGCTAGTGAGGCTGATGGGTCTATAATTTCCCAGATCAGTGGATGCTCCATCTTTGTGCAAAGAGATGACAGTGGCTGTCCTCTACTCAGCTGGGACCAAGCCAGTACTCCGGCTTTGATTGAATAGGGTGCCTAATGGTGCTGCAAGCTTTTTCCCGAGTTCACATAGGATGCAGCCTGGGATGTTATCAGGTCCCATGGAGGCTGTATTTTTTGCCTTTGAGAGAGCAGGGATGACCAGTTCCCTAGATATAAGGGGAAAGGGGGCAAGTACTGGCGATGTCCGGATTTACTGATGGGGGGGAACAGAGGGATAAAGTTTTCCCTGAATCAGTCAGCCAGCAGGTTTGCTATTTGTACAGCATTTGAATATGTGGTGTCCTTGACCACCAGTTCTGAACAGATCCGGGTGCTTCCTTTGAGGTTGTGAACATATGTGAAGAAGGCCTTATGATTGTCTTTAGTAGATGTGGCCAGTTTGGACTCTGTTTGTTTTGGAGGATTTCACTAGTGCTCTTATTTACTTGCTCAGGCTAAGGAGACATTGCTTTCAATTGGGCACATGCTACTTCTTGGTCTTGGACAGCAATGTTTTCCTTTTGTTATAGTGTTTATTTATTTCACATGTCCACCAGACAGGTTTACTCTTCCTTGCGGAGGATGATTTAGTTCTGTCGGTATTCCTGATTCCATGTCCTGTTGGGTATTCCTGATTCCTGTCACTCATTGACAAAAATGACTTCTATGAATCACTCCAGAGCTGCATTTACTTGTGAACAGAACCTATTGCATTAAAGCATTCACATAGTAACCATGAATACCATCCTTTAAGTTAACTGTCAGCCTTCCCATTCCTCTTCTGGTTCCAGTCTGAAGCTACTTTATTGTTGATACATGCACACTATTGAATGCCCCACTCATACAAAAAAATAAAAATTAAAAGTCACCAAAGACAATGTACAGCTGAATAACAAGAAACACAGAAAACTTAAATTGTTTTTGGTAGATAAATGCCAAATGGTTCACATAGCTGCTGTAAGTGTAAAATAAGAAAAAAGCAGTGTACTTCTTCCCCAAGTAGATGACAATTTCAGGAAAAATTTTGAAATAATCTTCAAACAATGAAATTACTGTTTATTTTGTCATGCTGTGATGCTTACTACCTTTTTTACCTGAATTTGTGATTCTAAAACATATTATTTTTGTATTAAATTGTGCAAAAGTATGCCGCCTTGTAGGACATTGTGTTATACCTCTTTGAGAATGGGTATCACCTTTTGATAATGAATTTCACGTGACTCTGCCAGTATTCCATCACTCTCAATAGTAAAGGGAGTTTACCTCTGTCCTGTTATGTCTTCACTCGAGACCTTCGCAGATATAATTTGACTTCAGTATATTGCATGGCGTCAGAAGAAAAGGGATGCTAATCTTACTTAGTAGGAAATAACTGCAGAACATTGAAGTAAAATGTGGACAGAAACATGATGGTTTCCACTGTAGAATATGATGGTTGTATTAGTGCAGAAAGTGTTGCAGTATTTTAAATTCTGATAAAATAATTCAAGAATGATTCTCATTTTTAATATATGGACAGCATAAATGCCAAATTACTTTTACTAGTTGAATAATACATATTTTACTAGTTGAATAATACATAAAGTATCAAGACCTAACATTTTTGCTTTTTTATCTCATTATCGCAAAGTACTTGCATTTTCAAATGTGTCTCAAAAAGATGCTGAAACACCAGCTTGTTTTGATTTTATACTGTTTTTGATTTTTGTATTGATGCAAGTCAAAGTTTAACTCAAAATAACTTTAGTATTACAAACAATATTTCTGAAGATACAAAGTAATATTTTCTGTAAACTAAAAAATTTGGATCAGGAATGTTCAATTGTATTTCTGTATGAGTGAAACTGTAGAAAGCTGCAGAAGGTGTAATATATAATGCCCCCATATATCACAGCTGTGTAAATTACAGCTATTTAACTATTTTATTCTCAAAGATGATGAAAAGCAAGTTAGTAACTGTGAGAGAAATTTCTATCACACTATGTACCAATGAAAATTCTATAATTTCTAAAGCATTTATTATTTCAGTGAATCAAACTGTAGATGCGTATGTGACTGAGTTACAGAACAGAGCAGATAGCTCTGAGTTTAGTGATTTCTATGATTCACTGAAAAATGATAGAAATATTTGTGGTATTACAGTGACTACATGAAAAACAGACTGTTAGTGTAATCAGAACGAATAAAAAATAAAGTACTAGGTGTGTAGAGTCTGCAAAAATGCCATTATAAGGTCATAACAGCTTGATGAGAACTGCAAATGTGTAAAATTAAAGGTGCAACTGATGTTGGTATGAAAATTTAAGTAGGGCAAAGTGGAAAAATAAATATAAAAGCGATGGCATTGGAAGCTATGTTGTATCCAAGGTAGTGCTGAAAAGCAGCAATATGGTAAAGATAAAGCCCCATGTGTTAGGAGTTGTCACATTGGAAAAAGCAGTGCAATTCATTTGACTTGAAGGCTGAGTAGTTATAATAACATTTATCAAAAGTGTGTAAGAATGAAATAGGTCTGTTTGGCAAGATCTGTATCTTATTGAGTGTTGCACTAAAAGGAATGGTGATATTGTTTGTGATTGTTAAAAAGTCAGAACATGCTGAATAGGTTAATAGCATGGCTATAGTTTTGAAACAAAACAAGCTTAGGATTTTAAGAGCCTGGTAAGATCTAAACATTTAAAGTAAATGGGAGCAACATCTGTTGAAGAAGATTGAAAAGTTTGTTTTAAATAGACCCATGATCTAAACAGATAAAGTCAATGGGAACATCTTTTGAAGAAGGTTGAAAAGGTTGTTTTAAATATACCCAATACCAGCCATTCCTCTGTACTTGATGATAACCAATGCTTTTAGCAAACAAAATTTGATAAGGTTAAGCTGTATAGGTTAAAAACTTCACTGGGGAAGGACATAATTCTTAGGTTGCAATGTGTTTTTTTTCAGTAATGGAAGAATATTACAGAGATGATTCAGAAATAGATGATGTTAACGGTGTGGGCACTACAATAGATGATATGCTTGCTTGGGGAGTTGCTACACCAACACAATGCAAGGCTAATTAAGCTGTTAGAATTCATAAGTAGTTGGCTTGAAAGAAAATGAAAGCAAATATCAAAGATGCATGACATATCAAAAATGTTGGCTGTTTTGTGATAATAAAATAGCAAGTCAGATTTGGAGAAAATAGTACTATAATAAACATGCATAAATCTGTAGATGAATCAGTTCTTATGAGATTTATCAGAATGGTACTGTACATGTCAAAGTTCATACCCAGTTCATCAGATGTCACAGTGTGACTGGGAAAACTGCTACACATGATATGGACTGGATTTGTTTAGCAGAGCAAGATAGAAGTTTTTAAAAAATGCTTATTACAGGGTTTTATGATATATCACAATTAAATGTAATGTGGATCAGATGAGGTGAGCTAAACTTTTGATCTAGGAAAGTAAAACAGTAATATATGGGCCAAAAACTTTAAGAGAAGAATAACAAAGCATATGTTCTGTAAATAGAAAAAATAATGTTAGTTGTTTATGGTTGTCAGCCTTAATTACAATATTCAAGGCAAATCATTATTAGTAGAATCAGATAACAAAGAACTGCAAACTATATTTAAGAAATAACTTCATAAACCACCCAAAATATATATAGAAACTATTAAACTTTAAAAATCGTGATTGGAAAGTTCTTTATAAGCCAGAAAAGTAAATACTCATAGTTTATATACTAAGCATTGGTCACTTAGAAGGAGTGGAAAGAAGACAGGGTAAAGAAGGCTCAAAACGTCATGTGATTTATCTCAAAGATATGGTGAATGATATTGAGGTATATACCATGGGAGAGAAAAAAAAACTGCAGTCACTGGAAGAAGCCATAATGAATAGCAAGTCAAGGCAGATGACAGCAGTGTTCAGAGATTCAGGCATGATACCTACATATACATGAAATTTCATGAGTCAAAGCTTGCTGATTTTTTTCAGATAAAATGAAAATTCCAATTCAGACGGGAGATTTGATGCTAGAAAATGTACTCAGGTCACACTTGCCTGTGTCAAATGTAAGCAAAGAACAAAGACGCACTTTATGGGATAGTCATTCTTGATGACAGAAAAGTCATTGGCAGGTTAAAAATGAGATGTAGGTGTTTTGCAAGAATTTTCATAGTTCATAGGTTCATAACAACCTGTGAACAACAACCTATGTATAAATGACTGCATAGAGGCTGCTGCACCTAATAGAAGTAAGCCCAAAACAAACCATACTGATGGAATCCTAACCTTAATAGGGTATATACAAAAGGAAAAAAGTCATGGCTGAAATCAGGAAGAGCAACTCCCACAAAGATAGGAGCTCTCTAATATAACGGGAAACTAAGATGACTAGTTAAGCCCAACAAGACAAATTACAAGGTCAAGATAGCCTTCCAGGCTAAAGACGACTACAAGATTTTCTTCAGTTATGTCCAAAATGTCAAAGGCAGCACACATCAGTGTGCAAAAGTGGTGGTCAGTGATGCCATCTTAACTGAGCAGACCAACATAGCAAATTTGCTGGATGACAAATTCAGCTCAAACATCACTCCTCACTCCCCCAACCTCCATCCATAAACTGCCCAGTAGCATAACCCCCCAACTAAAAACAGGGAGGAGTTTCTGGCAGCACTCGCTAAGGCTAAAAACACAGCCTCAGTGGACCTTGACAGTATCCCATGAGGCCTCCTAAATACCTGATAATGGCCTACCAACTTCAGTCACATTTCATCTGTAACCTAAAAAACAGGCTTCATACCATGGGAATGGAGGACTGCAACTGTTATCCCACTTTACAAGGATAGACTATCAACTGACCTTGGAAGTTAAAGGCCTATGCAAAGTCATATGATGAATTATCATGGAAATGATCAACAAAGACATAGACAACCTTCAGACACTGGAAACAGCCCGTATTGGCTTTGACAAGGGAAGATTATGCCTATTAAACCTGATGGAACTCTTTGGTTAGGTCACCAAGACAATGGATGAGGGGAAAATGGTGCATACTGCCCACCTGGACCTGGCTAAGGTTTTTGATGCAATACCCCTATTGGTTACAGTTGACAAACAAATGATACTGGACATAACCCATACATAACTTTGTAAGTGTCATCTGGCTCTCAAACAGGACCCAAGAGTTCAGGATTGGTGAGACCACCACCACTAAGGACCCATCACCAGTGGGATACCTCATGGCTCCATCCTGGGACTGCTCCTATTTGGCATCTGTTTCTCAGAGATAAATGCTAATGTCAAGGGCCTTTGGCTGACCAGGTTCACAGATAACTGCAAATTGGGACCTATCATAGATTTCCCCCATGACGCAAACATCTTACAAGAGGGTCTAACACAGACAGTTGCAGAGGCGCCAGAAGCTGTTGAAGACTGGGGGGGGGGGGGTGAGAGGGGCACTTAGTGATCTAAAAAGGATAATTTTTTAAAACTATTTACTACCACAACATAGGTTCACTTGGAGGACATTTTAAGCTTAGCCAATTTCCCTTTTGGTGCTTGAATTAACATTTCCAGATTGGTCTTACCTATCCCATGGCTGATAATTGTACATTAGCCCTAGTTAGAATAAATGTGATCATACTATTGATAATTTGAGGTGACCCATGTAAGGGATGCAGCATTTAGGAACTGCCTCTATCCATTAGTGGCATGAGGGGCAATCCTGGAGTAAATTTTATATTACGCATCCTTAGATCCACGTTACATTTGAATATGGACAGGGATGAGCTTTGTTTTACTTGAATGAATAGTCTGTTCTGGAACAGTGGTAGCCTCTGTGATATACCTATATACCTATCTCTCCATAACATTCAGTTTAGATATCTGAACTGAGTATTTCTGATGCCATTTAACTTGCTGATGTTCAGCAGGTCCATCTGTATTAAGTCGGAGGATGCCTTGTATGCCAGACATGTCACCTCTAAGCAGTCTGTAGGATACTGAGTATAGTGATAAATCTTTGAGGTGGTCCATGCAAGACCTATTGTTTAGGACTTGTATCCTTTTAGTAAAGTATCTCTGTGGGTATTCCAATTGTTGCATAGGTCTGGACAGATACATGCCTAAGTGGGCATTATACAAAATGATTGACCTAATGAGGGCTTTGTAAAGGGGGAGAATAACATCTCTAGATCTAGTCACAATCAATTTGTTTATAAGCTGTGCAATATAGAAAGACTTTCAAATGACTGGGCACATGTTGGTCAAACGCTATGTCACTGTAAACACAAGTTCCCAAATGCCAAACAACTGGGTCAGTTCTCAGGGGCATTGTCAATTTTGCAGTTCCCCGGAGTATATGACTTCCCAAAGGATATGATAATGTATTTCTTGGACTTCAGTTTCAGTTCATGATTCTTGCACCAGTCATTGTTTGGGACAAACCTTCCTGCATGATGGCTAAGTCATTTGGGGATTCAATAACTGCTCCTAGCTTGCAGTCATCTCAAACTTAGTCAGCCAAAGCCCTTTGTTATTTCCTTCTACTTTTGAGATGTATATGCCAAACAGAAAAAGTCTCAGCACTGAACCCTGGGGGACTCCATTGGTGACTGGTCTCTTCCCTTATTTTTATCTCCTGCATCCTGTGAGCAAGCATACATGTATGCATTCTTTAATTCACCTTCCTGATTCTATTATATTATATTCCTTGTATAATACAGCACCACTTGTTAGAATGTGTTTTAAATTTGCAGTTTAGAACACTCTACTAGTAAGCAATGAAACAAAATGTATGAACTAGTAATGACAAAACTACCCATTTCAGAAAATTTCAACCATAAAAGGTCACTCAAACATCTGTCATTACAATCCACTACTTAGTATAAGTAGCACTAAACTTCTGTTCCCTGAAGCTCTCGGCTCCTTGTAAAATCGACTTGACATTCAACTAAATCTCTCAACTTGGCCACACAAGAAATCTGGAAAAAGCAAAATTTATTTGGGGGGGGGGCAAAGGCCCAAAACTAGGGACACATTTTAAATATTGCTTGTATAATCTTAGAAAGTTACTAAAATAAAGTGTTTTGTGTTACCATGTGTTTCCTGTAAGATTGGAAGACTAAATTTAAAGGGCTATCATTATTTAATGAATTCAGTTCTCATTGATTTGCCAGAAAACCACAATTTTAAGAGGAACAGACCAAAAGTATGAGCCAAATATTCTGTGAAAAGCTGGACAGTTGAAGGCTATGGACTCAGCTCCCTGAATCACAAGTGGTGGTATGGGTAGAGAATTCAGGCTCTTGTTTGAGCCTGAGTAACACTAACCACCAGGTATACCAAACTGGGACATTTCACACACACACACACACACACACACACACACACACACACACACACACAGGGGAGCAGCATAACTCCTGCAAATAAAAGAACAAAACTCTCCTTACCAGCATGACTCTGGCTCTGGCAGCACCAATAGAGCAGCTACAGCATAATCCTGTAACACAGAGCAATAAAAGAACAAAAACAGCTAGTTTAGTTAAACTTCCACACGTGAATCCACATTAGCATGAAAACTCCACTTCATTATTTTTTTCTGACAGGTCTTGCAACTGTAAAAGTGGAGGGGCTCCCTCTCCCCCTGGATCTATGGTTCTGGCACTCATGGAAAAATGCCTGGTGTCAAAGTCACGGACTAAAACTCAGTGCCAAGAAATGCATTATAGTGCTTTTCTGGGAAACTACAACCCAGGCTAATTACTCCATCTATAAGACACTGTAAGAGGTAACCCAGTAGTCAGTGATCTACGAACATATGTCGACAGTAATATGTCTTTTGACCAACATGTGACCAAGGTTGTAAGAAAATCATTCTATGTTACCACACTTATAAGAAAGAGCATAACATCTAGGTCCATGGAATTCATAGTTCCATTTTATTTGGCCTTTATCATACCCATCATTGACTATAATGTCTCCTTCGGCATGTACCTGACCAAACAGATGTAACAGCTGAACACCCACAAAGGTTCTTTACCAGGAGAATCCAGGGTATAAACATATTGACCTATACATATCACCTTAAAGTCCTGTCTCCTAAAGGTTATTGAGAAGTGATCTATGCCAGGCATACGAGGCATCCTCAGATCCAGCTCTGATGAACAGCATAACAGCCACTAAATACAAAGATTTAAATTTTGCTTGGGACATAAATAAAACATGTCGTTGAGACAGATATGTGTCTAAGTGGATCCCCATGCTCTGGAACAGGCTCCCCACTGATGTGAGTCCATCCCTAAACCTTTCAAAGAGTGAATTTGAACAATGGATGGGAAATCAGAAATTCACACCAGGTCTGGCCCCCATGTCTCTTAAGACAGAAGCAGACATTAATGTGCAAAGTAACATATCCCACTCACAGTAACCTTTAGAAATTTCCAATTTAACATACCACTCCTAATTAATGCCCATAGAGACACAGTTGGGTTGGATTGCATGGCTAGCCTAATAAAGGCACTGATGGTCATTTGCCTACAATATAACTATGAACCTATGATCTATAAGATTCTGGCTAAGTACAGAAACTGACATACAAGTATGGCGTATAATATGTGGCATACTCATAATGCAAAAAAAGTAGCATGATTGTGATATTTCACGTGACATGCACTGCCCATTGAGCAAAGTAGGTTTAAATTTGTTTTAGTACCAAGGCGATCATCGTCTGTTATGTATTGACAGGTACATAGGTGATTACTTGACTAACAGACCTATGAGCCTTTTTAAGCTTAGCCATGCTTTTTCAGATGTATCTGACAAGACTTGATATCCCAGAGTAATTTTAAGCATTGAATATAGGTATGATGATGTGAGATATTGCCAGCTATGCCAGGAAAAGTAGGACAGTGGATGTGCAACTTAGGTCAGCATAGCTAGATGGAGTTTTGTAAATAATTATATGTCGTGTATATCAAATTGATTTGCGCAGGTGCTTGTGTTAAAAATGTATTAACAGTGGGTCTTGCAGGACAGAAAAGAAATACACCTGTATGTCAGACTGTATTGTAACTTCTGAAATGAATATATTGTAACAGAGAATACTGGAAGAGAAAAGGTTAAACTCAGTACAGCTGAGTTTGAAAAATAGTCTGAAATTAAATTACCTGGTTTAGGCCATAAAGATTGTATCTTACAGTTCTGATTGCAGCCAGGGACAACATGTCTGTGAAAAGCAAGATTAGGAATCCTGTTGTATTTTCTTAGGGATGAACTAATTGCTATCCTGGAAGGATGGAAGTGTTGAAATGGTTTTATAACTTCCAGATGCTATAACATATCTTAGCAAAGCTGTAGCTGTGTGTATGTTAACATTTGTGTTAAATTCTGGTTCAGTTTCTAGTAAAGGTAGTGTGAGAACCAGAGTCAGATGACATTTTGTAATCCAGTACTGAAATGATGTTTTAATACTAGATGAGACAGAAGTCTCAGACAGTCCTTTTTTGAAACCTGGAAAAGAAGGAAGATCATCCACCCACCCACTTCATCTTGCCTTGGTTTAGTAAGTAACCAGGGAACAGTAATTCTTTAAATCAGTCAGGAAAACATTGTGAGATTAGTTAAGTACTGTTTTTCTGTAATTATGTCAATCTATCTATGTTATTTTTAATATTTCTTGTGACTGAAATTCTGGTGTTTATTGTAAATAGATATTTAGTATTTTCATGTTCTTTTCTTATTTATTATTAAATATAGTTAAACTTTTCATTGTGGTTGGTGATTTAGAGAATATTTTAACCTTTGAGAGTACTTTTATTTATATGGTGACACTGTGGCTGCTCCTGAAAGTCTTGCTGCATTGGTCAAACACTACCACTTGATTAATATTAATTTTACTCTGTATAATTTGATATCCTTTTAAGAGCCTTAGAGCAGTTGACTGATGGCAATGTAACTACCTTATAGTCTGGGCAAAGGGTAGCAGAATGACTAAGTCTGTGTCAGCTTTTCCTAAGTGTGTGTGTGTGTGTGTTTGTGCATCAGTTGCTTGGAGCAGGGACACAGAGCACTGGTTTCACAGAGATGGTGGAGGAGGACCTGGCTTGGAACATTTGGCTGTAGACTGAATTCTACAGCTGTGCCAGTGTGGAGTCTTACTGGAGGCCTGGAGAGAGAGGGAAACCCAGCCAACAAAGAGAGTGTGTTCCCTGGGTGGTCTTAAGGGAAATTGTGCTTGGTGCAGAGAACTCCATCTGGCAACACTGTGTGCATCTATCTTTGCGCCAAGTGAATGTCCCTCACTCATGTCAGTGGTGAGGATTCAGGCTCCTTGATTACTGGCCCATAGAGGGAACTTCACAATCGGATTGGACAATGAGTGGCCAATCATTTACAGGCTGCCTCTGTCCATAACTGGCATGGCTACCAGACGAGGAGTAAATTTCTGATACCTCATCAACTAGTTATAATTTCACTTGATTTTGAAACACTGAGCTTGAACTGAGGACCTCTCACCCTGAGTGAGAATTATACACCTAGACCAACAAGCCACTGACTATTACAAGTCTGAATTCCTAGAAGT
This sequence comes from Protopterus annectens, assembly GCF_019279795.1. Taxonomy (NCBI): domain Eukaryota; kingdom Metazoa; phylum Chordata; order Ceratodontiformes; family Protopteridae; genus Protopterus; species Protopterus annectens. Next base: position 760,097,598 of record NC_056750.1, on the reverse strand, counting down.
CAGACAAGTGAAGGATAGTACAAGTGCTGGTATAATAAATGTCCTGAAGAGTATATTTTCAAGGCATTGTAAGCTTCAAGAGATTGTTTTTGAAACTGACCTCAAGTTGCCAGTCAGGATTTCAGAAATTTTGCAAAGCAAAAGGAAATCAAGTATATAACATCTAGTGCCTATTAACCCGAGAGTAACAATGGACATGTAGAAGAGATACTGAAGACACTTAAAAAGGTATTTATTTATTCTTTATCAACTAGGTTAGTCCTACTGTGCAACTAATAGCTTTTCAGAGAAGCCAATTAGGTCAGGGTATCAGGGAGCTTCTGTTCTTTTCAATAGGTGCCATGTTATGTTATGTATCCACCTGTGTTAACATCAACTCAAGCAGATCAGACCTCACTTCAATGTCTCGTCTGAAGGAAAGCAACCTAAAAAACAACCCCCCCACCACCACCACTTTCAATGCTAGAATGCAATGTTAGCAATTGATTCACCTGGAAAAGAACCCACAGCCTTCTGGTCTTCCAGTGCCCAAGGTGAGTGTGCTATCCGGATCAACACTGTCACTGGTACTTTATTGACAAAGTTTGGAGTGATATCTGTAGCAGATTATTATCCATCAGTTTTGGAGCATGGAAATATACCTCATCAATGAATAGGCCACTGTTTGTGTAGAAGGAGACGTAAAAGTAAGTTACCTATGACTTTGCCTTTTTGCTACCGACTAATTAAAATAATGTTCTAGACCTACTGAAAAGAAAATCAAGATGGCAGATATTCTGCAATGGTAGAAGCATAAAAAATGTTCTGCTTTAAAGAAGGGAGATGGGTAATGATTCAACCTCTAATACACACTCAGAATGGTTATATGCAAGCAGCACTGATTCATAAATTGGTGCAGTCAAGATTAGGTTATCTTAAGGTCTTAGATTCTAAAATGTGAGATGGAAAGGGATGTATAAATTTCAAATGCTATTGCCTTCTCATAGAAAGAAATGTTGGGGTGTTACATATGATATATATGAAATCAGAAGGAAGCAAATATTTCTATTAATGTTCTTGCCAAAAGGAATTAAATTTTTCAGCACAATGTTGCAAACTTGCATCTAAAGAAATTTCAGCCCCACAGAAGTCAAACACAATGAGTGTCAATGACAGCAGTAAATTCGGGTCTATATCAGAACATCAAAGTTGTAAAACTTCAAAGGTTCTAATATCGACCCATTTTGAATGAATGCTAAAAATAGCAAAGCTGCAGAACACCAAATTCTTTCCTAGGGAAAGAATTTAGTTGGCCGGTTCTGTGACTTCGCTATTTTCAGCACTGTGGTGGAAATGTACAGGTCGGGTTCACGTAAGTGTGCGATTGTGTGGTTGTTAGGATTAGGGCACGGGTTAGGTGAGTTAGGGTTTGGGCATGGGTTAGGTGAATTAGGGTTAGGGGCAGGTTAAGTTCATTAGGGTTAGGGCGCGAGTTAGGTGAGTGTGCTATATTGGCAGACTTTAGGGTTAGGGTTTGGGTTAAGGTACGTGGATAGATAATAGTATATGTATAGTTTAGTGTAGGGTTGGTTGTAGGATTATAAGTGTATGTGTGTGTATTGATGTTTTTTAGGTGTGTTTGTGTGTGTGTCTGTGTTTCTGAATAGCGAATTTTTTACCAAGGAAAAAATTTGCTGTTCTGAATGTTTGATGTTATGTGTTTTAGATATTTTAGGTTCGATGAAATAGTGTTCGCTATTTTCATCTTTCGATAACGTTATATAAACATGTAAATTCATCTTTAAAACTACTTGAAATATGTGAGAGATTTAAACTTACTCATAAATGTTTGGAATGTATATTCTGTAAATAAGAACTGTTTAAAAAAAATAATTTTTACAGTGTCCTATATGAGATATGTAGCATTTTTCTTGCATTTTGTGTTTATATAGTGAGCACATAGCATACCAGAATACAGGGTAGTTTTTGAAACAAATGTGTATACTATCATAAACATCCTTAATATATTTATTAAGTTAATATATTTCCAAAGTTTTAATAACGGGGATGTAAAATATATTCTGTTAGATCTCTTTAGGAATGGGTGTTACCACAAGGGAAAGTATGTCATGTGACTGCTAGTGCTCCAGGGCTTCCAGTAAGTGAATGTATCTCATGCCTCTCAAGTCTTCGTTATAGGCAGTGGCTTATATACTTTAACAGAAATATATTGCATCTATAACTAATATCAGACACTATGTAATAATGTCCCCGTTCTTAATCATAATTTAATGAGCAGCTTTTCAGTTTGACCAGTGATCATGGAATGAAGGAAGCTATATGGATGACATTTTCACAAATCTTTCAGACATTTGCTTTACCCCACACCCTCATGCACAGCTGTTGACCACTAACCCCCCCCTTACTTAATACAATAAACTCCAAATTTGCTGAACCCTGTATAAATATAATTTCCCATGTGCAATGCAACGTCAGTTACACTGTTGACCTTTCTCTGCATTTGTCCATCAGACAGCTATACATGTTCAGCTTATCTGTAGCACTAGTGTCTTAGTCCAGCAACAATTAAGTAGTTATTTAGTCTGCTATGATGCCATGACATGGCGTAATTGCTATCATCTGCCAAGGTTGTGCTGTCTTACTTACTTATTTATTGGTTAACTAGACAAAGAATCTGATTGAAAGATCTTTTTAAGCCATGGCACTGGCCAAAGACAGACAAAGTAAAGAAATGAATTAGTGCAATAATAGTATTATATTAAGGGCAATTCAAGTTTTGGCAATTGTGGTAACCAAAGGTTAAGTATGTAAAGCAATCGGAACAGAATGATCAATATTCAGTATGCAGTAAAGATAAGTAAGAAATAAGTATATGCCACCAGAGAGCTGATATGAACAAAAAGAAGCTGGAAAATACAAAGGAGTTGAACTAATGATGTCTAAGGTGATCAAAGCTAATTATATTGCCTTCCAACTGATCAGCTCTTTTTCTCACTCCCTCTTTATACATGCATATATATCCAAAAAGGACTGGCATTTTGTTATGAATTTTTTGGTGATTATTACTAGATCATTTACCTATAAATTACGAGTCTACTACAGCTGCTCCCATGCTAGTAGCTTGTGCCACATTCTCAAAAAACTAGTGCTTGAACTATGACTAGCCTGATCTCCTCTTTCAACACCCAACCCTGTAAAACTATATAGCCCCACCAGAACATAAACTCTATCCATAAAACTCTTTGCCTGTTCCCAGCCCTAGACCTCCATTTCCATGCCTAACCCTAAAATCCCTGATCACTCCCTAAATCTTAAAACCTCAGCCTTCTCTTCTTAAACCTAAATTGCCCAGTCAGTTCCTAAACTTAAAATACCTTTCCTACTCCTTAACCCTAAAACTCCCTTCCTGTTCCCTAACCCTAACATCATCTTCTGCTCCTTAAATCTAAAATCCCCCTCTCGTTCTATCATCACAGCTACTTGCCCGAACTTGTACTCATGTTTGAACATAAGCATCAGCCCACATGAGTTAAAAGGTGCTCAAGTCCCTACCTTTGAGGCAGTGTTTTTGAGTGTTTGGGACTCAAGCTTCTGTATTGTTCTGATAATTTAACCTTACATTGTAATCCTATTTTAATGAAAAATAATTTATATTATTTTATGCCTTAGTATATAAAATGTAAATGAGTGAATCAAAATAAAAAAAAAACATAAATCACTTTTATAAAGAAATGCTGTTTGAGTAAGAGCCATAAACATGGCAGGTAATTACACAGCTCTGATCCATGGTCTAACCCATATACCAGAGTCCTGTACAGTTATTGAATCTCCCTAAAATCCTGGAGTATTCTCATAAAATACTGTGCACCTACTTAGATGATCTGATTATGCAATTACAGATCAACAGCACTGTCATTGACTTGAGAAAGTTCTGAACTGCAGTGTACACTGTGGAATGGTTACCATTTTGTATGTACGTATAGACAGACCAGCAGCACATCTAAAATGAATTCTTCACCTGATGATCTGGTTTCTGTGAGGTTATACTCAGCAGACCATGTAAAAAGTAACAACATCACAGAAACATCCCTGATCTATGAAATCTTTAGAGAGAAGGTTATGTGCCACGAGTGATGTTAATAAAGTACAATACATGGAAGGAACGAAGGCTTGTAGAAATTGCCAATATTGTAGATATATTCTAGAAGAGACTAAATCTGTGCATCCAGATATAAGAGAAATATTTTTCTTTAGGACATCTGCCATGTGATAGCTTACACTTAGTATATTTAGCCATTTGTCAAGTTTGTTGTAAATTTTATGTAGGGAAGACGGATAGGTATTTCAAACTTAGGATTAGAGAGCATTTATATCACATCAAGAAACAAAATTGTGCTGTAAGTCAGTCTCTAACATGTTTGGCCAGAGCATTATGTACACTCTAAGTTTTTAGCATTAGGTAGATATTTTGAAAACATGAGAGGTGGTACATACTGTGATCTAATTGCAGTTATGAAAAGCAGACAAGAGAGTCTGAAACAACAGTGTCTGAAATATGTGCATATCTGTCAGAGCAAATAAAATGCACACATTTTGTGATGTGATTAAAATGACATAAATGCTACCTGTTTTAAGAAAAGAAAATTATTCTTGGGTTTGACTTTATAATAATAAACTAATGATATGACTCGGGCATATATTGAGTCTGTCAGTTTGAACATGCTTGTACATACTGTGATCTAATTGCAGTTATGAAGGAGGAAAAAAATGGCAAAAACTGGTAACTTTAATAACAATGACAACCTCAATGCTGAAGAAAGGAATGCCCTGTTTGAACTGGCTAAAAATAGTGAAGTGAGAATAATGAAGCCAGACAACGGGGGTGGGGTTGTCATTATGTCTCATTTTGACTATGCAGCTAAAATGCAGGAAATATTAAGTGACTATTCTACATACCAGAGAGTCTCTAAAAACGAGATGAATATTACATATCATAGAATAGATTGTTTTTGCTAGATGCGCTCTTCCAAGGGGTAATGCATGAAAGTGAATTCAATTACCTTAATGTGGAAAATCCAGTTACGCCTGTTGTGTTTGGGATCCGTAAGATCCACAAAAAGATTAACCCCCATTTAGACCAATAGTGGTGGCAAAGGGCTTGAAAACTGAGCCCATGGCATCATTTGTGGATACAGGAATGTAACAGGTTGTAACTGAGACTGAACACATACTAAAGGATTTTTGTCATTGACTTGAATGTTTGAGTGGCATGAGAGATTTAAAAAATGTTTCCTTTCTTAACATAGATGTGGTAAATTTCTCTGTCATTCCACATGAAGAAGGTTTAAATTACTTCAGGGACAGCCTTGTAAAAAAAAAAATTAAATGGCGGAAAAATTGACACCCTAATAGCCTAAATGGAAATGGTGTTAAAGAACAACTATTTTGAGTTTTGAGGGTGAAATATTTCACCAGACATCAGGAGTAGCCATGGGAGCAAAGTGTGCTCCTGGCTTCACAAATCTGGTACTTTTACATTGGGAAGAAATGTTTGTTTTTCAGTCCCTCTATAGAGATCAAATAATCCTATACAATCATTTTTTTTGGATGGCATATTAATATTATGGAAAGGTGATGAGAAGGATGCTAAACAGTTTGTGGAGTATTTAAATACTACCACCTCCTTCTTTACATTTCCCAGTAACTGGAATAGTGAAATGATAGATTTTCTTGATATTCATCTTACAAAAGCATTGAATGGCCTATTGAGCAATATTTTTAGGAAAGAAACCTATAGTAATTCCTTATTGCACTACCAAAGTTACCATCCATTCCACCAATGAAAAAGCATTAAGGGACAAATGGTAAGGTTGTCACATTTCATTAGTAATAACATGACATACCAAGAAGAGATATATACCTTAATTGGTATGTTTTTGAACAGAGGTTACCCGCTGAAATTACTTCTTGAGGTGCGGAACAAAGTATTAAATAGGAGAAATACTTCTTTTCTCATGATTTTATGGGGTGGGTGTCAAGGTCCACAGAAAAATGTCAAACCCCATAAATCAGATGCCCACATATTGAGATATAAGCATCAAACACCCATAATATTGGAAACTATTAGAAGAGTATGGGATATAAGTTTTGACACCAATATGAAAGATTGGGACAGACACCCAGAGTAGTATTCAGTAGAGGAAAAACAAAAAAAAATAGTTTAGAGAAGCCAGTCTCCAAAAGAATAATTCCAACTATGTACAAATGTGGGGCATGTAAGTACTGTAAATATATTAATGATGGCCCATACGTGACAGTACTTGGATACAATAGGGCTATACCATGCCTGGGCAGATGTTGTTGCAACACAACCATGCTGGTTTATTTGGCCACTTACACTAGCTACTGAAGATTTTATGTGGGAAAAACTGTATGGTGGCTTAAAGACAGAATAGCAGAACATCTCAGAGCAATTAAAAATAAAGACACACATAATGCCCTGTTTACCCACAGTATCACATACCCCAATTTTAAGAAGTTTATTTTCTTTGCACTGGATCGGGTGATCCTAAGTGAAAGAGGTGGAGGTGATAAACTTAGGGCAGAAAAAATGGAATATAAATGGCAAATTAGATTAAATGCAATATGCCCCCCCTGGATTGAATGGCAACATATCCATTATGCCACTTTTAAAACAAAGGGCTAATGAAATTTAATGATTGCCCAAGCTTGTAGTATTTTAAATTTTAAACTAACAGTTTTATGTGTTTGTGAAGTATGTATCTTTACACACTTAAGAATATTTATTACCTTTGCAATGAAATGAAGTTTTTCTTAAGGTGTATCCTTTTATTGTTATCAATTTAATATATTAATATATCAATTTATATATACATATATTTTATAAGCCTTGCATATTTAAATAGTTAGGTTATATAAAATACTGTTGTTTTTAAGCAGAGAGCCTGTTGCTGAATTAATTAATTATTCATTAGGAATGCCATGTGAATGGATAGACAATGTGCACTATGATTATTTAGGAAGTGATGTTCTTGACTCTTATTAACTCTGAAGAAGCCATTTACAAATGGCGAAAGTGTTAGTTTTTAAGAGAATTTTAATAAAGAAGTGGCTTTCCCTGTCCATTTTTTGTTTTTGTTGATTTTTACAAATCTATGGCAGTTTCATTATATGAACTGTAGTTAAATCAGAGTATATGCAAGCCTTGCTCTAAAAGTCCTTTTTCCAAAAACTGTGGGCCGGATTTATGAAAGCTTGCACGGAGTGCAAGAAGAGTGTAGGAGCTCACGGAGGCAATATGTCTGCCGTGCGATCCAGATACAGCCAGCAGGGGCGTGCACGAGAGCTGCTAAAGCTACTCTTACACGGACAGCATCATGGTATGCAAATTACCTCATTTGTTGCTAAAAGCTATGCAAATGAGGTAAATTTGCAATCCAGGAAACACTAACCTGTCCGTGGAAGATTAGTGTTATCTGCAGAAATGTACTCCGTTGGTAACGGAGTACCGTTCCGCAAATAGCTAAACGGAGCTATGACAGCTCCAAATAAAGGATGCATACAGTTGAGGAAGCATGCCAATGGCCAAATATAAGGCCATTGGCATTTATAAGTGTTTAAAATGATCAAAATCTAACTTTTTTTCACCGATCTTCGATGTTTAAATGCAGCGCAGCACCGCTCAAACATGTGGTGCTTTAAAATACAAGAAAATAATTAAAAAATGGCCAAAAATAGCCATTTTCACTAAAACAATTTTCCTGTCATGCAGGTGAATGGCAGGCTGAAGACAACATGGCCACTGAGGAGTAGTGGTTGCTAAGGGGAGGAAGCTCAGTGTGAGAGATGTAACCATGCATTAGTAGGCAATCCTATGCAAATGAGGATAAGGATAGTGAATCCCAATTTTCCCCAGCATGTGAGCCATGTCCCAAGAGTGTAAGTGTAGGAGTAGGTACGTAGTAGAGTAGAATATAGGTAACATCATGAGGGGGTGTGTCAGAAAGGCTGTAAGCTTATTGGAGAACAGTGTCTTGTGTTTGCCCTGAGTTGCTCAGGATTGCAAGAGGCGTGTCTACAGTTGTCCTTTTTGAAAACCAGAAACCCAAGGTATACGCCGTGAATATATCTGAAATTTCTTGCAAACGTGCGTGCTTGTTTGCGCAGCATTGCCCTGTGCGGAAACAGAAAGGGAAAAGGAAGGAAAAGAAGTAGTAGGAAGTTAACCAAGGAGAACTAGCAGAGCTGCCAGGTGAAATATATCTAAATCAGCCAATTACACAGGTAGCAGACTAGCCCAGCCCAGCCCAGCACTTTAAACTTTGCAAACAGCATTCTTCCCTGTTTTTTCCAAAAAACTCTGCAACACTGCAGTATGCAAAGAGGGAAAGCTTAAAAACTTTAAAGTCAGGCAAAATGTTAGGGGCTGCTCTTGCTATCATAAACCAACATGTGCAAGGTGCCGAGGGTGATGGTGATGTGAATGCTGCTGAGCAACCCACAGTGAGGAGACAGAGAAGAGTGTACAGACCCAGGGTAACCTACAGGGGCTACATGAGCTGGAGATAGTGGAGCGCTGTAGGGTGGACAGAGACCTCCTGCAGCAAATTGTTGAGCTGTGCCGGCCACGCCTCACACACACAACCAACAGAGGGGAACCCATCCCACTGGATACCAAGGTATGTGTTGGCCTAAGAATACTAGCTACAGGTACCTTCCAGAGACCAACTGGCGATATGATGGGGATTTCACAGGCATCAGCATCCAGGGTACTGCACCAGTTCCTGGATGCCATGTGAGCACATGTCAGTGAGCACATATATTTCCCCAATTCCCATGAGGCATTGGCCAGCAATATGCGTCTTTTCCACCAAATAGCAGAATACCCTGAGGTAGTGGGTGCAATAGACTGCACGCACATACACATCAAAGCACCAACCCAGTGAGCAGGGAAGGGTCTACATCAACCGCAAGGGCTTCCCCTCCATCAACTGCCATATCATGTGCAATACCCAGGGCATAATAATGAATGTGTGTGCTGGCTGCCCTGGAAGTTATCACGACTCTCACATCTGGCATCTGACACAGCTGTACCAGAGATTTGCCAATGGGGACATCCCTGATGGTCACCTACTGGGGGATGCTGGATACTCACTGGAGCCATGGCTGATGACACCCATCAGAAATGCACCACACGCCCGAACAAGAACTCCATAATGAGGCACACGCACAAACGAGAAACATAATTGTGCGTGTGTTTGGGATGCTCAAGTCACGGTTCCGGTGCCTGGACACATCTGCTAGAGCCTTGCAGTACTCACCAACTACATGTACCCAAATTGTCATGGTATGTGCCATGCTACACAATATGATCCTGTGGAAACAGCTGCAGCAGGAACAACATGGGGCAGGGCCAAACAGCCCCCCACCATTGCCAAGGCCTGCACAGGCACAGCGTGACTCGGAGGACCAACCTGAGCCTGCCCCACTAGGCAGAAGGAGGCATGCCCAGTATGCCCTGGCCTTGGCAAAGAGGCAACGCATAGCACATACACTGACTCAGTAGGAACCCTGGAAATGACACCTCTCTCTTTGACTCGCACATAAAGTAAAAGGTATGCCAAACTTGACACTACCTGTTTTCAAACATGTATAGGGAGTGTAATATGTGCATCCAACATAGGCAGCCCTGCAGCACCACCTGAGGCATGAGTCCCTATTTTAAGCAATATAAAGCAGTGCTAAGCAAAATTTACCAGTATTGAGCATATTTAAATACAATTGCATGTTGCTGCGCACTGCACTAACCAGCGCAACGTCGGGCATTGTTGTGCAAAGTCGGGCAAACACGCTCACACATGTTTTACTGTTCCTTAACCAGTCAGGTCTGCCCAGCAGGAAAATAAAAAGCAGTGACAGGGCTCGAACTCAGGATACTGTGCACTATAGTCACCACTAAGCCATGACAGCATTTCACTGGCACAGACACAACTTAAGTCACTCACACAAACCAGTTGGGGGGGGGGGTCACATCCGTAACAGTCACAGCCAGCAGGACAATTGTAGACTAACGCAAACACAAACAAATGCTGTATCCTGCTATCTGAAGAAGCATATGAGTAACCTCCCCCCAGGCCTATGCAGACAGATAACAGCAGGCCAGGCAGTGTGATGTGGGTTGGGTAGGCTATGAAGTCACAAACTAATATGCGTGTAATTGGAAGCTAAGATCTGTAGTACAGTGGTATGCCTCAAGCCTGTACGATAGGCAACAGTACAGACTGAAATGGAGTACCTGACATAGCAGTGCAGGCCTAGCAAATTTGTAAGTGTCAGGTATACCCCTCATCCTATGTACAGCCACAGTAACAATAAGGTGTGCCCCCCGGGTAGAAATATAAAAATAAATATGGCGGTATGTCAGTAGTCAATGGCAATACCCACATCTGCTCTCACATACAACAGTTACTCAGGAACATTACAGAACCAGATGATGTTGGCAACATGCTTGCAGATGGATTCAATGCTAACATTACACCCTCTCACTCCCTACAGGGCCACAATCCATGCAGGAACATTGCAGTGTCCCTGCGGTCACACCTACACAGTACTAACCTGCACTCTATATGGCCTGGGACACTGGCCCCATGTGACCATCCAAAGTCCAAGGCTGTGCTGTCCACAAACCTCTGAATGACATGTCTCCCCACTAGGCCACCATATTCAGTAATAGCCTTGTATCAGACATTGTGGCCCCTGAATGGCACACAGCAACAGTTATCACACTCCACACAGGTGGCGCCACAATGCATGAGTGGGACTATTGCCCTACACACCTGACTGGACTGTTTTGCATGACTATGGGGCACATCATCATGGAAGTCATTCCCAGAGACATTGTTGGGCTCTGGTCCTTTGATGCCACTCAGGTTGGACTTGTTAGGGCCAGAGCATGGCTCCTACACCTGGAGGACTCCTTTCATACAGTTACCAGAGTAGTTTATGATGGTATGGGGGTCCACACAGCCTACATTGTCCTCTCATTGCCTTTCAGCACCGTTCTCCATTCTGGTATTGACAACATACACATCCACCTGTACATCGAACCCTATGTCTCAGGATGTTATGCAAAGTGGCTCATGGACCGGACACACACAATGAGGGTAGCATACCATAGTACCTACTGTATTGCAGTTACACTTGGCATACCACAGTACTCAGTCATAGGGCCCCTCATTTATTTATTTTATTTATTTTACATTTGTTAACCGGGCTAGTCCAACTGGATACATGTCCATTTTCAGTGGAGGCCCGAGGAGAAAAGCTCCGCTATCTACTACATGATAATTAACAGTATATTGTCAAATACATACACATATTCAACCCATGACAGACAGTATGATACAGAATATTAGGAATAGGCATGGAGAAAAAGTACACAGTGTAAAGGATATGCAAGCATGCACAATACTTAGGACATTTGAATGAAATAGAAAGAGGAAGGTAAAAGGGATAGTGCTTTAAATTGAGTAACAGAATGGATAGAGTAATATTGATAAAAATAGGATATTACAAGTAGGTAAAGTAAAGTAGTTTAGTGAAAAGTTGCTAGATAAAGAGGGCTTGTCTTAGTAGTATAGGTAATACTAAAAGCATAAAGCTGGAAGAAAGAAAGATGTGTGCATGGGAGATGGCAGACAGGGTGATCAGCTTGGGTAGTCACAGGAGCAAAGCCAGTGGTTGGCTAGGTAGTGTTTTAGTTTAGTTTTAAATATAGAGACGGATGTTTGGGATGTCAGGTTGGGAGGAAGTAGGTTCCATTTTTTACCAATTGAGTTGGAGAACATAGATTCTCCTGCAGTATTCCTAGATTGAGAGGTTTGAATTAGAATTTTGCTAGATGAGCGAAGGTTTTTTAGGTTGTTATAGGGCTTGATAAGGGTGGAGAGCATAGGAGTATTGCCCGGGTGGTGAAGGGATTTCTGGGCTATAGAGAGCTGATAGTATAGAATAAGGTGAGGTAGCTCTAGCCATCCAAGGTGGCGGAGGTTTTTGCAGTGGTGTGTTTTATATGGGGAGGATGTGGCAAATCTGGCAATGTTATTATAGGCTGACGTAAGTTTATTGATGTTATATTTGGATAGGTTTGTGTATATAGGGGAAGCATAAAGTAGTGTAGAGATGAGATGCGTTCTGGCTATGGTAGTTCTTGCTTCAGAAGTAAGGAAGGATTTGATTCTATACAGTGAACCTAGTTTTCTATTAGTTGTTTTTATGGTTGAGTTGATATGTGAGTCAAATTTAAGTTGGTTGTCAATAGTTATGCCTAGGAGTTTGGTCGTTTCGTCTGGGGAGATAAGGGTGCCATTGTTCGATGTAAGAGAGAAGTTAATAGGGGGGGATTGGTGTGTAGGTTTGAAGAGAAGCAGTTTAGTTTTCTTAGGGTTTAGAAGTAAACAGTGATTAGAGAACCATTGCTCTATGGTAGTAAAAGTTTTTTGGGTAAGGTAGTGTAAGTCATCTTGGTTGGAGGCAGAACAAATGATGGTAGTATCGTCAGCGTATTGAATACAAGTAGATAGGGGGGTGACATGGTGTAGGTCATTGATAAAGATGGAAAATAGAAGGGGACCTAGGATGGAGCCCTGAGGAACCCCTAGGGAGGATGGTAGGAGCTCTGAAAGATTATTGTTCCATAGCACTGCTTGTTTCCTATTTTGAAGGTAGGAAGTAAACCAGTTAAGTGCAATACTATCGAGAGAAATGGATTTTAGGCGATGCAGGAGTAGTTGGTGGTTCACCATGTTGAAAGCCTTAGATAGGTCTACAAAGAAGGCTGATGAAGGAAGATTGTTGTTTCAGTTGTAATTAATGGATTCGATAAAGGATAGTAAGGCTGTGGTGGTACTATGGTAGGGACGAAATCCATGTTGGCAGTTAGCTAGCAGATTATTTTGAAGGAGGTGATTGAGTAGTTGTTTATGGATGCATTTTTCCATTATTTTTGCAATGGGAGATAGAAGTGCAATAGGGCGGTAGTTTGAGTATTCAAAGGAATCCCCACCTTTGAAGAGTGGGATGATGTGGGAGATTTTCCAGAGTGAAGGTATGGTACTTTCTTTTATGGTTCTGTTAATTAGTATAGAGATTGGATATGCAACTGCTTTAGCTCCTAGCTGGAGATATTCTGCTGGGATTTTGTCAGCTGAGGGAGTGGAAGGTTTAAGTTTTTGAAGTAGGTATAGTATATATGATGTGGGTATAGGTTTGAGATGAAATGGTGGTGGGGTACAGTTAGAGGTGTCTAGTAAAGAAGGGTCAGGGTTTTGCTGGTTAGCTAGATTGAGTATTGTTGAGGTGAAGAAGTTATTAAAGGCATTAGCAGTATTTAAGGGCGAGTCAGGGTGGGAGCCTATTGGGCTAGGAGTTTCTATTTTGCCGGGGGATAGTAGAGAGTTTATTGTATTCCAGAATTTCTTTGGCTGGTGTTGGGAGGAATTTTGTAGCTGGATGTAAAAATCCTTTTTATCTTGTAGGATGGCTAGTTTAGTCAGGTTTCTTTTTTGTTTATAATTAAGGTGGTCAAGTGAGTTTTTAGTGGTTCGCCATTTAGTCCAGGCTTTGTTTCTACTAATCATAAGTTGTTTAGTGTTTGTTGAAAGCCATTTTGCAGTTCTAGATTTCATGCGTATAGAGCGCATGGGGGCATGATGATCAAGAATGGTAAGGAAGGTGTGGTTGAAGTGGTTAACAGCATCATCTAATGGCAGGGTTTGCAAAGGAGACCAGTTGACTAGGTTAAGTTCATATTGAAACTGATGGGGGTCAAAGACTTTTTTGTTACGACAAAAACGGATAAGAGGAGGTTTGGCTAGATTAGTTTTGTGTCTAATTATGTATGTTAGTGAGTGGTCACTAAGGTCATCTGGTAGCGTTCCTGTAGTGTATTTTTGCTGGGGACTGTTTATTAGGATCCAGTCTAGTATGGTTTCTTTATTGTTGGTATATGCTTCCCTGAGGTATAGGCTAGTACAGAGGGACTTTTCCTGCCTAGCTTTACAGACCACTGCATACAAAGCGACATGATTGCTCCACCAGCTGGTACTGACTCCATCCATAAGAGTGTCACTGTGACGGATACCTGATATCAATATCATGGCCTCAAGCTGCATGACACAAGGTGCATGAACATCCCCTTTGCATTACACCATTCACCCAATGACTATCACATAGGTGGTAGTCCCCTACATACATGACACATTGTACATGTTCATAGTACACACGTATGTTGCACCCACTCCTGTGATAACCATATTGCCACTGTGGCATGGATATCCTTCTACGTGGCCACACTTATCTGTACTGGGTGTGTAACTGGTACATAGGCACCCGTTGTACTTCTGAACTCCAGACATATACACACATTCAAGGGTACAACACTCCATTTAGGGTGTACCTTACACAACAGCTACAGTTTTACATACCACAACATTAACACGCCATGATGTTTATTGAGCTCCGACAGTTAAAGTATGCGGCTGAACTACGGACACCACGTCTGTACACATTTGCATACTACATGCTCAGGGGTGACCTCTGCTGAACAGACAGGACCCATGTCCACAACAATATTAATGGATATACTCCACATACGCGACATAAGCAAAAGCCACTGTGAGCAACATGCTCATGGATATGTGCACACACGCAACGGTGAGTGGGATGTTCTTGAGGGTTACATTCCCAAACCGGACACGCACCATGCTTTGGAACATGATTCCTATGTACATCACGCAGGGACACTCAGTAGCACTGTTCATGTGATACCACACTTGGTGGATGGGGGACACATGTATGCCAGGGATCACTGCAGTGGCTGTACTGTGCAGAGGTGCAGGTAACACATGGCTCTGCTGTTCACAGGACACTACCCTAGAGACGTGCCACTGGTGTGAACACTGTAGTTGTGCTTACACATAGACTTGGCAGACTGCATAGTACCCCCACTATGAACCTGTGAAGCTATTACATGTCCTTTGTGCATGGTTACTTGAGAAGCCCTTCCATTTAGATTAGCTATCATGCTATTACAATGTCCCGTGACTACAAGCCATATGTATCCTGGTATTGTACATTGTACATGCCAATAGACGATACCTTTGGTATGCATGATATGCCTGTTATGCTGTGTAGCATATCTGACATATCTACCTACAATACTATACATTACACATATTTTACATAGTATCCCATAATGCAAAGCATACTTGCACAGCGGGACCACCTTAGACATGTCATTGTCGTTATATGCCCATACACATGCCTACTGTGACAGTATATCAACATATACTATCCCCTGCTATGGCACATACTTGTTGGACATACCCTACCACTGAAGGCGGGTAGTATGGAATTGTTCTGTTTCAAGCCCTCATGTAGCATCCCTTGTGGTGTCTGTGATGTTTACCTTGTGGTCCACTGCTTGATGCACAATTTCTACAAGCGTTAGTATGCTCTGCAGGACATCACTACATAAATACCTTTTCCCACTTTATGCATTGCGGACACTTTTAATTAATGCAAACCAGGCTATACATACACTAACATAATTAATATGAAACATGCTATACATACACTTACATACCGAGTGTTCTACATACCTTGTTATCGTTCCTGACTTTCGTCTCTATCTCTCTTACACTGTTTAAACAGTTCTATGGTATGAACATACAGTTTGAATGTCTGGCAAGTCCTCCTTATATACGTCGATACCTGTAACGTGGTTTCCTGCCACCAATTGGTGTTCCTGAGTGACTTATTACTTGCACAACAGCTGTGCAGCTACTCCATTCGCCAGTTACACGGCAACAGTGGGGTATAATTGAATTCTCCACTTGGGCGTTGCCCATTTGCCCTACCTTTGGGGAGACGGCCTCTATTGTGTTTTGTTTTGTGTAATTGCAACTGCTATTGCTGTCTGGTGGACCCCAGCCATAAACAAACTATACAATAGAAGGAGGAAGCTACTAAATGATAGAGCAAAATCCCAAAAAGGGAAGGCATCACTGATCAGTATTAGCAAAAAACTATGGGCACACATAAAATTGTCTAAGGCCAGCTTCGAGAGACAAATTGCACAGGACACTAAGGATAATCACAAGGCTTTCTTTAGTTATGTTAGGAACCTGGGTGGGAATTCCCAGATATGCTCAGAATTAGTCCAAAATGACAAAAAATACACCAAACCCACAGACATTGCCAACATCCTAGCTCACAGGTTCAGCGCAAACCCCCCCCTCCCCACCAAAAGGGCAAATATCTATCCCAGCAGAGTGCTGCCCCCCCTGACATCTCAGATGCTCAGGTAAGAGCCGCCCTCTCCAAAGCAAAAAACACAGCATCAATGGGACCAGATGGTGTCCTGGGCTGCGTCCTACATGAATTCCAAGAAGAGCTAAACCCAAACATAAAACTACTGTTCAATCTCAGCCTTACTACAGGATATGTACCCAGAGTGTGGCGTACAGCAACAGTGGTCCCTCTCCATAAAGGTGGTGCCTCAACGGATCCTGGAAACTATCGCCCCATAAGCCTGACTAGCTTGGTCTGCAAAGCTATGGAAAGGATCATCATGGACCTCATAAATAAAGATATTGAGGACCTACAAACACTGGATCCTACCCAGTTCGGCTTTAAGGGAAGATCCTGCCTCTTAAACCTGGTTGATTTCTTTGAAACAGTCACCAAGGCCATTGATGAGGGGAAGGTGGTCCACACAGCCTACCTGGACCTCGCAAAAGCCTTCGATACAATACCCCACTCGGGCATTATAGATAAGCTCACCAGCTTAAATATAAACCCCTATGTCACTAGATGGATTGCAAACTGGCTCAAGGACAGAACCCACATGGTTAGAATTGCTGGAGCCATGTCAGACTCCAAACCAGTTACAAGTGGTGTCCCACAAGGCTCAGTCCTGGGACCTCTCTTGTTCGGTATATATTTCTCAGAGGTACAGGCCAACACGGAAGGACTGTGGCTGACCAAGTTTGCAGATGACTGCAAACTGGGCGCCATAATCGACTCTCCAGCCGACACAAGCATCCTCCAAAAGGGCCTCATAGAAACAGACAACTGGTGCCAGAGCCATGGTCTCAAGCTAAATGCCAAAGAGTGTATAGTCATCCCCTTTGGCAAAACAAAGTGCCACAAATTACCACATAGGTGGTAATCCATTAAGTACAGAAGAAGTAATTAGGGACCTGGGGACCCAAGTTGATAGCAATCTCTCATTTGACAACCACGTGGCCAAAGTGGTTAGAAAAACATTTTATATAGCCCACCTAATCATGAAGGGATTCGCATCTAGATCAGGGGAGGTCATCATGCCTCTTTACTCATCCCTCATCAGGCCCATAATTGAGTACAATGCCCCTTTTGGGATATACCTTACCAGACACCTGCAGCAACTGGAAAGACCCCAAAAGTACCTCACCAAGAGGATCAAAGGGCTCAAACAGATGCCATATGCTGCCCGGTTAAAGAAACTCCAGCTCTACTCAGTGGCATACCGCCTGTTCAGAGGCGATCTGTGCCTGACATATAAAGCCATGTCCAACCCGGAATTAATGGACATGCTGCACCTCAGAAAATCCAAATCCCATCGAGCTACGCACTCGACAGACTTGAACCTCAGCACTGAAATAAATAGGACATGCTGGAGGGACAGATTCATAACCCAGAGGCTCCCTTCACTCTGGAATAAAATCCCAGTCCAGGTTAGGCAGAGTCCGTCATTGACTCTCTTCAAGAGGAATCTTGATGAGTGGATGGGAGATCATAAATTTACCCTGGGTATCACTTCTGTGTTACTGTTAGACAGAGGCACAGTATACTAACCTCGAAAAAGGGCATAGCAAAATAAATTTAAAATTGGTGGCGAAAGCCAAACACATTCTGGCTAGGCTTATAAATGCCCTAGGGCAGATAGCCTAGTATGAACCTATATTGGACCCCTGTCATAATCAAACTATGTACTACAAGTACTTAAATTGTTCAATGAAAGTGAAAATGCAAAGATCATCAATAAATCTCCGATCAGTATCATCAAGAAACAATGAGCACTCCTAACATTATCCAAGCCAGGTTCTGGCAAAAATGTTGCCAAAGAGTCCATAGAGAACCATGAAGCTTTCTTTTGCTATGTCCTAAATATCAATGCAAACTCATATATGTTCTGAATCAATGTGCAAAGTGTAAATGAATACATATACATATACATGACTGACATTGCCAACATCTTGTCAGACAGGTTCATACATATTTACCCCCCTCTCACTGACAAAAGGGCCCATTACCATACCTGGAGATTGTGAAAACCCAGAAATCACATATACAATGGTTAAACAACTCTATCCAAACCTAAAAACACAGCGTGTATGGGATGACATGGTTTCCCTAGCTGTGTCATATGTGAACTCCAAAACAAACAGACCCTGCACCTGAACAGTCTGTTGAGACTCACCCTCTGTACAGGATATGAAGCTGTTGAATGGGTTACAGCAACGTTTGGCACACTCCACAAGTGTCGGTGCACAACAGACCATGGGAACTATAGTCTTATAAGCCTGATCTGCAAGGCCATGGAGTCCATCATTATGGAACTCATAAACAGAGCTATTGGGAGCCTACAAACACCCAACCCTACCCATTGTGGTTTGGTCAGGGGCAGATCATGGTTCCTAAACCAGTTTTCAAGGCAGTGACCCAGGACATACATCAATGAAATGAGCTCCACATGGCCTACATAGACCTTGAAAAGCCCTTTTCCAACATCCCACACACATGTCGTAGCCACAAAATCAACAACCTGTGCATAAACACGTATGTCATCTGATGGATTGCCAGCTGGGGCACAGATAGATCCCACAAGGTAAGAATTGTGGTCTCCTGTTCAAGCTGGTAACAACTGCTGTCCCCCATGGCTCAGTCCTGGGATGAGGTCTATGTTTAGCAAAGTTTGTGGATGACTGCAAAAAGGTTGTCATAATCGATGTTTGGGACAAGAGAGACATCCTTAAAAAGGGTCTCAGTCAGACAGATGTGGTGTCAAAATTATGGCCTCGAGCTACAGTTATCCAAATACCACAGAGGTACCAACACCCTAAATATGGCGGTAATAATAAGGGATCTATGGACACGTGGATAGTCATCTCTACTTGCAGAAACATATTCACAAAGTGGTTAGAAAATCATGCTATGTGTTCCCACAAATTGCCAAGGTCTTTGCATGTAGGTCAAAGGAGGTTCCCTCTACTCATCAATCATCAGACACATCAGAGAGTATCATGGCACACTTGTGATGAATCTGACTAGGCGCCATGATTCTGACACCACACATCTGTCTCATAGAGTCCCTTCTGGAGAATATTTGTGTCATCCGGGGAATCTATTATGGCAAACACTTTACAGTTCGCAGCAAACTTAGTCAACCACAACCCTCCTGTGTTAGCGTGTACTTTGGAGAAGTCTATACCAAACAGGAGGGATCCCAGGACTGAACCCTGGGGGACACCAGTTGTTACCGGTGTAGAGTCTGACATGTAGCCAGCAACTCTTAATTTGTGGGATCTGTCTGTGAGCCAGTTTGCAATCGATTTTGTGATGTATGGATTCATGCCCAGGTTGGTGAGTTTATCTATGATACCTGACTGGGGAATGGTGTCAAAGGCCTTAGCGAGGTGTGGGTAGGCTGTGCGGAGCTCATTTCAATCATCTGTAGCCTGGGTAACTGTCTCAAAGAAATCCACCCAGTTCAGGAGGCATGATCTGCATTTGACGAAGCCAAACTGGGTGTGCTCAACTATGTGAAGCTTCCCAATGTCTTTATTGTTGACTTCCATTATGATTGGCTCCATTGCCTTGCAGATCAGACGTGTCAGGTTCATACAGCATGAATGCCAAGGGTCTTTTATGGCCCCACCCCTGTGGAGTGGGAAGAACGTTGCTGTGCAACATTCTATGGGTACATATCCTGTAGAGAGCATGTAGAGAGAGCTGTAAGTATCCTTGATGAATATGGATACATCCACACCCTATATGCTATGATCCAGGTTCTTATGCTGGAAGGTATGGAATGAGTAGTATTCTGGTAGTGCTGGTGTGCTCTCTGGAGCCTTGAACTAGGTTTCTGTTACTGCACAGATATCAATATTCTCCATACTGAGAAATGCCTTGAGTGTGTACATCTGGAGGCTGAGATTTCTGGCAATGAGTAGCATTTAGCTCACTTTGTGGTTATTTGTGTTGGTTACGGGGTTTGGTTTGTCCTGAGTGACCACTGTTCCTCACCTAAAGTCAACACCTCATTGGTCCGATCTGACCATAAGCTAATTACCCTACATATCCACATTCTGCCCCCACCCCCATTAAGGAAACCATTGTAAAAAATATCTCCAAAGGCAACTTCATGATTCTTAAGACAGAAGTGTTGAACTTCAGGACACCCATGCAGATGGACAATACAGTTATGACTACTGAATCCTACACAATTGCACTTTATAAGCCCTTACATGAGTGCATGGATCATGCTATCCAAAACAGAACCAAGACGCTATCCTCCAAGAAAAGGAAGCCAATCTGGTGGTCATCTGTAGCAGGCTACAATCTGAAAAGCAGCTTTGCCCACTGTTAGTTGCACTTGGATGGTCTCCAAGGCCTCGTGCTGTGCCACTAACATGGAGGTGTGGGTATCCTTTATGAAAATGGATACACCCCCTCCTTTTGGGGCTGAAGCTCGGAGAGATTGGGATTTCTTTAAGCTGAGCATGTCAACAGCTCTGTGTATGACATAGCTTTGTATGTTAGGCAGAGATCACCTCTGAGTAGGCGATAAGCAACAGAGTAAAGCTGGAGTGTTTTGAGACGGTCTGTGTAGGGCATGTATTTGAGGCCACTAATCCTCTTTGTGAGGTATTTCTGTGGGCTTTCCAGTTGTTGTAGATGTCTTGTGAGGTGCATACCAAAAGGGGCGTTGTACTCTATAATGGATCTAATAAGTGATGAGTAGAGGGGAACAATGACCTCTTTATTTCTGCATGAGAAACCTTTTGTGATGAGGTGTGCCATGAAGAAGGATTTCCTGACTGCTGTGGTGATGTGATTATGAAAGGAGAGTCTATTGACCACCTGTTTCCCAAGGTCTCTTATCACACTTTCAGTGTTAAGTATACTACCGCCTATGTTGTAGTTCATGGGTACAGAGTTTTTACCAAAGGGGATGACGATGCACTTTTTGGCATTGAGCTTGAGGCCATGGCTTTGACACCAGGCATCTGTCTCAGTGAGGCCCTTTTGTAGGAAGTCCACATCGTTAGTAGTTTCGATTATGGCTCCTAGTTTGTAGTCATCTGGGAATTTCATTAGCCAAAGACCTTCTGTATTAGCCTGTACTTCAGGGAAGTAGATACCAAACAGGACAGGACACAGGACTGAACCCTGTGGTACTCCACTTGTCACTGGTCTGAAGTCGGACTTGGAGTCTGCTACTTTCACAGTGTGGGTTCTGTCAGTGAGCCAGTTGGCAAACCATCTTGTGATATAGGGATTTATACCTAGTTTAGTGAGTTTATCTATAATTCCAGAGTGGGGGATGGTGTCAAAAGCCTTGGCAAGATCTAGATAAGCTGTGTGAACCACCTTACCCTTGTCTACAGCTTTGGTGACTGCTTCAAAGAAGTCTGTCAGGTTTAGGAGACATGATCTGCCTTTTCCAAACCCAAATGGTTGTGGTCCAGAGTTTGGAGATTGCCAATGTCTTTGTTTATACGTTCCATGATGATACGTTCCATGGTCTTGCAGACCAGGCTCATCAGGCTAATGCAGCGCTAGTGCCCGGGGTCTGTTGTGGCTCCCCCTTGTGTAGTGGGATAACCATCGCTGTGCACCATTCAGCAGGCACAAAGCCTGAGGTGAGGCTATGACTGAACATGGTACTTAGGTGTGGTGCCAGTTCGTTCTGTAGTTCATGTAGAACGCAGCCTGGGATGTTATCTGGTCCCATGGATGCTGTGTTCCTGGCTTTGGAGAGTGATTTTTACCTGTGCAGCCGTGATGACTCCAACTTTGCATTCTTCCAGTATAAAGATGGGCTCTTTCATGGGTGAGAGGGGGGTAAAGTTAGCACTGATCCTATCTGCCAGGATGTTGGCAATATCAGTTGGGTCTGTATCTTTAGTGCCATTGTGCAATTGCAGATCTGAGTGTTGCCATTGAGATTTTTGACATAGCTATAGAATGCTTTGTGGTTGTCTTTAGAATCAGTGGTGGTTTTGTTTTTGTAACTAGCTTTGGAGGATTTTATCAGGGATTGCAGCTTCTTACTGAGGCTGACCAGGGAGCTCCTCAACTCATGGGTTTTACCCTCTTTTGCAACAGTTTCTTCCTTCTGTTGTCCAGTTTGTTTATGGCAGGGGACCTACCTTGTCTCAGGACCCTCACTCAGCATTCCTGAGAACACTGGAAAATATAAAGGTCCTACCAAACACCATGATATTAGGAGATTTCAACTACCCAAACATTGACTGGGAGAATTACTCAAGTACAAACTCCTTTGCCCAATGCTTCCTAGAGTTTATAAACTCAAACGCCCTGGAACAGCTGGTCTCCATGCCCAATAGAGGTGACCACATAATGGACCTGATCATCACCAACATGGGGGATCAGTGTTCCACACCAGAGGTATACCCCTCGCTGGTAAGATCAGATCATAAAGTAATCACACTGGACACCCCAACCCCACCCCCAGTCAAGGAAACCACTGTGAAAAACTTTTCAAAAGCAAACTTCACACTTCTCAAGACAGAAGTGGAAAGTTTCAGAAAACCCCTTGCTACAGGATAATGCTATCCAATCCGCAAAATCCTTTACAAGTGCATTATATGAGCATCTACAGGAATGCATGGATTGAGCCATCCCGAGTAAAACCAAGACTCACTCCTCCAAAAAGAGGAAACCAGTCTGGTGGTCCTTGGCCATAAATAAGCTATACAACAGAAGGAGGAAACTACTACACGATAGAGCAAAATTCCAAAAAGGCATCACTGATCATTATTAGCAAGAAACTACGATCGCTCATAAAATCATCCAAGGCCAGTTTCTAAAGAAAAATTGCCAAGGAATCTAAAGATAACCACAAAGCCTTTTTTAGCTATATCAAACATTTAGGTGGCAACTCTCAGATATGCTTTGAGCTACTGCAAAATGGCAAAAAATACACTGAACCAACTGACATTGCCAACATCCTGGTGGACAAGTTTAGTGCAAACCTCACCCTCCCCTCAACCCCAAAAGGGCCTGTGTCCATCCCAGAAGAATGCAGAGCCCCAGACATCATGGACATGCAGGTAAAAACAGCCCTCTCCAAAGCTAAGAACACAGCATCAATGGGACTGGATGGTGTCCCAGGCTGCGTCTTACATGAGCTCCAAAAGGAACAAAGCCCTTACCTAAATTCACTGTTCAGACTCAGCCTTACCACAGGCTATGTACCCAAAGAATGGTGTACAGCAGCAGTCATCCCACTCCACAAAGGTGGTGCCACAACAGAACCTGGGAACTATCGCCCTATAAGCCTGACCAGCCTGGTCTGCAAAGCTATGGAGCGAATTATCATGGAACTCATAAACAGAGACATTGTGAAGCTCCAGACACTGGACCCTACCCAATTTGGCTTTGTTAAAGGCAGATCCTGCCTCCTAAACCTAGTTGACTTCTTTGAAACAGTTACCAAGGCCATAGATGAAGGGAAGGTAGTCCACACAGCCTACCTGGACCTCACTAAAGCCTTCGACACCATTCCCCATTCTGGCATCATAGACAAGCTTACCAGCTTGAACATTAACCCCTATGTCATGAGATGGGTGGCCAACTGGCTCACGGATAGAACACACATGGTCAGAGTTGCGGGTGCCATGTCTGACTCTAAACCAGTCACAAGTGGCATCACACAGGTCTTGGTCCA
The DNA here is from genome assembly GCF_019279795.1 of Protopterus annectens. Classification (NCBI taxonomy): domain Eukaryota; kingdom Metazoa; phylum Chordata; order Ceratodontiformes; family Protopteridae; genus Protopterus; species Protopterus annectens. The sequence continues at coordinate 760,073,558 of NC_056750.1, read as the reverse complement.
GGGACCCCTCCTGTTCAGTATATACTTCTCTGAGGTACAGGCAAGCACGGGAGGACTATGGCTGATCAAGTTCACAGATGAATGCAAACTGGGGGCCATAATCAACTCTCTGGCTGACACAGACATCCTCCAGAAGGGTCTAACAGAGACAGATACCTGGTGTCAAAACCATGGCCTCAAGCTGAATGCCAAAAAATGCATAGTCATCCCCTTTGGAAAAAACAAAGTGCCCACAAATTACCACATAGGTGGTAATCCGCTAGGTATGGAAAATGTAAATAGGGACCTGGGGACCCAGGTAGATAGTAACCTCTCCTTTGATAATCACATTTCCAAAGTGGTTACATATTCCTTCTATGTAGCCCACCTAATCACAAAAGGGTTCACCTCTAGATCAAGAGAGGTCATTGTGCCCCTCTACTCATCACTCATTAGGCCCATAATAGAGTACAGTGCCCCATTTGGTATGTACCTTAATTGGCATATGCAACAGCTGGTAAGATCACAGAAGTACCTCACCAAGAGGATCATGGGCCTCAAAGAGATGCCCTATGCAGCTTGACTAAAGAAACTCCAACTCTACTTGGTTGCTTACTGCCTGCTCAGAGGTGATGTATGCCTGATGTATAAGGCCATGTCCAACCTAGAATTAATGGACATGCTCCACCTCAAGAAAAACAAATCTCTTAGAGCCACTCACTCCAGTGAATTAAACCTCAGCAAAGCAATAAACAGGATGTGCTGGAGGGATAGATTCATGTCCCAGAGACTTCCCTTGCTCTGGAACTGAATCCCAGTTGATGTTAGCAGAGCCCCTCACAGACTCTCTTCAAGAGGAATCTTGATGAGTGGATGGAAAATTGTAAATTTACCCCTGGGATCTCTTCAGTGGCCCTGCTAGACAGAGGCCCAGGAAACTAATTTAAAAGGGATTTGAAAGCCAACACATTCTGGCTAGGCTTAGAAATGCCCTTGGGCAGATGGCCTAGTACCTACCTATGAACCTACACACTCTAGGGACCTAAACATTGTCACTACAATAAACAGAACATGCCGGAGAGATAGATTCCAGTCCCAGAGACTTCACATACTCCAGAATAAACTACTTGTCTATATCAAACAAAGCTCCTCATTAGCACTCTTCTAGAAAAATCTTGATGACTGGATGGGAAATAGGAAATTCACCCTGGGGATCACTTCTGTGTCTTTGCTCAACAGTGGCACAGGAAGATAAATGTCTTGGGTGGCAAAAGCCAGGGTACCTTTTTGGCTGGGCTTGTATAGGCCCCAGGGCCGATAGCCTAGTACCTACCTATGAACCTTTGAGCCTTGCCTAAAAAAGGTAATATGGGGACAGCAAGAGCCTTGGCCAGTATTCAGAATTATAGGGGCGACAGATGCAAACCATCTATAGCGAAGCAACAAGGCTTGTCTATCATGTCATCACAGGCAGACAGAGACTGGATCCCATTTGAATGACACCAGAAGCTCAGCCAATTGTTGAAGTTGATCATCTTTCTGTAATATTGCAGTATCATGTAGGTGAAGGTAAGATAATACTCAAGGTTTGACCCTGTGTGTGCCAGCATGTGGTGCATCAACCCATATATGATATGGTCATGGCCTATGCATACAATACACTCACAATACACCTAGTATGATAAGCCTGCTGAGGTTAGCAATGTGAAAAAAACCTTTGTGCAGACTGTCAGCAAGTAATGTCTATATTGCACCCTGTAACTCCATATTGCTTGCTGAAGTGTAAAGAAGTACTTAGTTTGGATTAAGAACACTGCACTTGCCAACTGTGTGTGTGTGTGTGTGTGTGTGTGTGTCTGTGTGTTTGTCTCTCCCTGGGAAGGAGCAACCTTTTTGGAGACTACTCACACATCTTAAAAGTGGTATACTCATCTTTGTCAAGTATGATGATGTCACCATCCTACAAATATACCTGTGGAAAGGTGAAATCCCAGTAATGTGTATAGCACATTGTATAAATGCATACTGCTGTAGTATCGTAATGTAGTTAGGAAAGAGTTTGAATCTCGCACTTGCTGACTGTGTGTGTGTATGTGTTCCAGGTGTGTGACACCGTTGGCCAATGTGGAGTGGGTTTTGATTTTTCTAGTGTATGACATATCACAATGACAACTGTATGTGCATTACACATGTAAGGTAGCTGTGGGGCAAATCCATATACATTCATGTGACCTCAAGTATTTCATAGGTGGGTACTCTGCTTTCTCCATGAACACATGTGTTATCTTTGCCAGAGTGTGCTGGCACTTTCTAGACCTTAGGACACTTTGTATGCTTGTGACAAGCTTAGCCACTGCAGTGATCCCTGGGCTATGTCTTCCATTTCACATCCACTCATCACGGTTTCTATTGAAGAGTGTGAGTGAGGGTTTATGCTTGAGGTATATTTGAAACCTGTTCCAATGCAAGCAAAGTCTGGCAAAGATAACTAATCATTATAGGTGTGCAATAACCTCTGTGGATCTGCATGCAAACCCTTTATTGCTTATGTGCTGCACAGAGGGATTTCCAAAACCCTTTGGTAATGGGATCATCAAAGGAGAGATGACTTAACACATGGCTCTATGTATACATTAGTACCTGTTCCACATTTTGGGGGCTACTACCTATGTGGTACTCTGGGGATACTTTGCTTTCTAAAAGTGGATAACTATGCTTTCTTAGGCTTGTAGCTTTACAGCATGAGTTTGACACCAGGTATCTGTCTGTATGACTCTTTTGGAGGATGTGTGCGTCATCTGGAGAATAAAGTATAGCCCACAGTATGCATTGTCATCAGACATGGGCAGGCATATCCCTACTGTGTTTGCTTGTACCTAAGAAAGCTATATGCCAAACAGGAGTGGTCCCAGGATTGAGTGCAGGTGAATACCACTTGTTACTGGCATAGAATAGTACATGGAGGCTGCAAATGTTACTGTGTGTCCTACATCTGTGCGTCGGTTGTCAAGCCATCATCTAACAATCGTTTATGGTCAGTCTGTTGAGGTTATGTATAATACCAGTGTGTGGGATGGGTATGAATTGTTGATGAGCTATAGCTTGGCTGTGTTGACCTCCCCCTCCCTCACCTATAGCCTTGTTGACTGGCTTGAAGTCTACTAGGTGTAGGAGACATGATCTGTCCTTTAGAGAGCCTAAGTGGGTATGGTGCAGTGTTTGCAGGTTCATAATGTCTCTGTTAATGAGTTCCATAATGCTGTGCTTCATAGCCTTCCAGATAACATTGGTCTGGCTTATAGGGTGAGCGTTTCCAGGACCTGTTGTAGTTCTACCCTTAATCAATTTATGTTAACATTTGCACTGGGTGTGATGAGGGTGGACAGGTTTAAGAATAAGTATATTAGAGGGTCAGGCCAGGTTTGAAGGTTAGTAGACCATGCCAGATAGGCAGGATTAAGTTGGTTTGTACATGTGCTGAGGAGGGATGCAGAGTATATTGTGAAATAGATGCTAAGGATGAAGCCACCAGGTGTCAGGAAAAGAGGAATGCCTAAGATGAGGTTTATGGCTGTGGTGAGAGAGGACATGCAGATGGATGGTGTGATAGCGCAAGATGCAGAGGCCAGGAAGAAATGATGTACTATGGCGACCCCCTAATGGGAGCATCCAAAAGGAGAAGAAGACACTGTAGCTGAACCCTTGTGGACTGTGAACACCATTACCGTGTGTCATTCCACAAGTGTGTAACCTGTACAGAGGCTGCATCTGGATAGAGCGTTTAGGTGAGTGGTGACTTCATATGTCAGCTTGAGTATGACACAGCCAGGGACACTGTCCAGTACCATTACCACTGTGGTGTGTACTTTGTTAAAGAGATGTTTTAACTAGAGTGTCTGTGAATCATCAGGTTTTACATTCTTCAGGTCTGGAAATGTGGCCCTTGTGTAATGACAGGGTGGTGAAATCCGAATTCAAACTGTCTGACAAGGAATTGGTAATGTCAGTCAGATAAGTGTACTTTGTGACCATTTACATTAACTGTGACCCGATCTGAGATTTCTACTGTAGATTATGAACAACACTGAAGAAAGCTTTAGTGTTGTCTTTGGAATCCTTGCCATTTTGTATTTTGAAGCTTGCCTTGTATGTTTATTGAGGGATTGTATTTTCCCAATGATACTGACCAGAGAGGTTATCCCTTCTTGGTATGTAACTCTTTTGGTACAACTTCACACCTTTTATTATATATTTAGTTTATGGCAGGGGTCCATGAGACTAATGCACTTTTACTGTATAAGTGAGAATTTCTTGTGTTTGTGATAGCACGGTCCATGCAACCCTGTAGGTGAACAGTGTGCATTAGTAAAGGATTATGCAGCTGGGACAGTGTTAAACTTAGTAATGCAAACCAATGACAGCAACAACAGGATCACCCAAAGCACAGTGTCAACCCGGGGTCATACACACACGTGTGCAGTACAATGCATACTGGCCACCAATAGAAAGTATGGAGTGTTAACACTTGCCAATACAGGGCATGTCACCCTGCCCATGTGTCCAATATGCACGTACATGCAGACAGTGCACCTCCACCATGTTCACAAATGTACACCTGCAGACCTGTGCTGCACACACCCCACACTTACTCTCCACTGTACGACACATGCTGATACAACTACACACATCAGCCAAGTGGCACATGGACAAACAAAAGACAATTGGAATAAACACTAGTGGAAACAATACAACATTGCTAATTACAACTTTAATGCATCATGCCTGCTCAGCTACACCTTCAAGGATATCATTACACTTTACTGCTGACAACATGCTACACATTCAACCATTGCTATAATTTATTAAAGTCACCTTGTGCATCAGCACCATGTTAGCCTGTTCCTGCATCAATGTTACAGATGATAGGAGGTGGCACATGTTTCATCATATGCACAGGGTGTGTTGTTGGTTTGCCAGAGGCCTACACTGAGCCATACAATCGACATGTGTGTGTGTGTGTGTGTGTGTGTGTGTGTGTGTGTGTGTGTATGTGAGGGCCATGAGTACTGTTATGGGCCAATGTTGATGTAATGTGTGCGGGTATGTGTTTGCTCTAGGTTTCTGGTTTATGTGTGTGTGTCTGCATGCACACAATTCCACCATGTGGCTGCCATATACGGGGATTTGTGAGACAGCTACAGACTGTACCTGGCAGGCTTTACAGATCACCATCTCTGGCCACAGATACGGAACCTGTGCCTGGCAGGGGTGCTACAGACAGTATCAGGTACTAATCCAGACTGGGTACTATCCGAATAGGTTGACATATGTGCACTGGATCCAGGTCCGTGCTGGGACTGGCCAGAGCCACGTGCATGTGGTCTTCTAGGATGATCTATGGACAGCCCCCCCCCAACATTGCTGGGGCTGCTACTAGCACTACGGGAGCGGCTGTGACTTGCTGGACATCCACGGTGACCTCCAGCTGCTGATGTTGCTGGCATACGTCCACGTCGACGTCTAAACCATCCTGCACTGTCCTGACACATAGACATGACATTGTGGAGGACATCCAATGTTTCTCCCCAATGTCTATCAATGACCTCATTGTAATTACATATGGCACCTGCTAGGTCATGGATACTGTCATTAACAGAAGTGTTATGAGCCCTCTGTGCCCTTAGTCCCTGTCTGGTGTACCGCTCCATTCGTGTCTGTGCCTCCATCACAGCCTGGAAGATGTGTGTGGTAGAGGTGTGGTACGTCTGCCAGGGGCATGATGACCAGCAGTGCTCTGACGAGAACCCCTGGGCATCTGCCTATGTGGTACCATTTCAGACATCTGGCTATGGCTGCTGTGTCCTGATACATGTGCCATAGATACCACACTGTCCTGGTCAGTGCCAACCATACACTGTCCCCCAGCTAAGGACAATGGTGGTGATGGATGTACAGGCATGGATGGGGTGGAGACTTGTGTACTGTCAACTGGTGGCCCAACAACAGACCCTGACAAACCTGCCTGTGCCTCAAGACACCTATCCTCATGATCACTGTCTATCTCAGTGACGTCAGGTTCCCTGCTGTACTGAACCAGCCCCACCTCGGCACCTGTGAGAGGAAAACAGGAATCACACTTTAACACCTGAACATGATGTCAGACCACATGCACACACAGACACAAATACATTATAAAGCAGACACACACACCACCAGCAATCTCAGAACATACACAACAGCAGGTGATGGTGGGGTACAGTACCACAAGTAAAACAGTCATATCACATATGTCAGCATGCAGGACATGTGTTGCTCAACAGCATGCAGTGCAAGTGTAGACAGTCCTTGTTACTAACAGGATGCACGGCTTTGATGCATGTGTTTTGTTATTAGGTGATGGGCCTCCCCCTGGAACACAATGCATTCATGGACACAACATTGCTGTGCAGGTATTCAAAACTCAATAGCATCACAAGACATATGTGTGTCAGTTGTGCAAATGGTGATTGGTATGCATATTGTTTAGAGGTGCATATGTGTGCACACACGCAACATTAAGGTGTATAGCAATGAAAGCTATGCGTAGTACTGTGGTTACAATAACTGGATGGGGTATAGTACCATAGGCCATCGTCATGAAGCATCATGTGGTCACTCAAGGCTACCAGAACTCTACTACCTTGTCTACATTCACCATTTCACAAACAGTTGATGTTAAGTTGTCTATCTCGCCTTCATTCTTGCTGGATGGGTTCAGAGCCGATCCTCCCCCTATATCCCACAATGCTAGGCGTGAGTTACCTCAGATCTCGTTTGCCGCTACAGCGATCGAGGTGTGTTTTCTACCGGCTCCAGGTTAGTGAAAGTTAGAATAGTTAAATTCTTTAACTTAGACTAGTTTAGTGTAATTTTCTTTCCCCTTAGTGCAGTGGACTTACTTATCCCTTACTACCTTAGTTTCCAGCCCCCTCCTTTTATAAAGAACATATAGTTCTTCTCTAAGGCCTTCGGGCCCTTCCTCCCTTTCCTTAGGGTGTGTGTGTATTTACTTAGGGACTTTTATTAACTTACCTTTAGTTTTTAAATAATTCCCTTTTAATCCTATCAGTGTAATCTGTGTGTGTGTGTTTTTGTGTGTGATTACACTTCAGGTTCCTTGAGTATGTCCAAGGATACAAAGGTCTCAGGCTTCAAGAAGTGTGACTCGTGCTGTCAGAAAATGTCTCTGACAGACGGTCACACTTCTTGTGTGTACTGCCTGGGACCTTTACACCTGCAGGACTCTTGTGCTGTATGCCATGGCTTCAGCCCTAGAGTCCTGCAGGAGAGAAAAAACAAACTCATTTTGAGGGGTTTAATTAAGCCTGAAGGTTCCCTTCCTGTGTCTTCTGGGAAACCTTATAAGGCTTCTAAGACCTCGGCTCCAGCTTCAGAGTAGAGGCCTAAGGCTTTGAAGCCTACTGCTTCATCGGCTCCGGCTGGAGCCGATGAGTCTTTGACTGCTGTTTCAGTGGTTTCCTCGGCTCCGGAGCCGAGGCATTAGAGAGTCATGGGTCGGCTCCGATCATACCATCGGAGCCGACATCTAGAAAGAGATCGAGGTCACCGTCCCTTGGCTCCATTCATTCGGCTCCAGCGTCTCCCCTGCTGTCTGAATGGAGCCATAGATCTCACTCCTCCAGGTCATCGAGGCTCTCAGATCACGACCTCCAGAGGGTAGTGAGTAGACTTTTGAAATCCAATTAATATTCCTCCTCCGACTCCTTTGAGCTCGAGCGGGCGCCTCGAACCGAGACTGGTAGCCGGAGCCGATACATTTGTCTTCGCTCCGCTGCCGCTCTGATTTCTTCCTTTGAAGAATCTCGGCTGGGCTTCCTCGTCGGCTCGAGGGGTGAGTGGCATCGGACCCTTGTCCGACCCCTCTCCCTCTCGGTGCTTCGGGCGCTGGTGAGTTCGGCTCCGACATAGGCCTCGAGCCATCTCTGTCGGTGCCGAGGGAGGTTCTCAGCTTCTCGGAGCGGGACCTCTGGCTCTGCCTGACAGGGGTGCATTCGAGGTCATGGAGTGTGTTGGAACCCTGTTCGACTCCACAGTCGGCTCCGTCGCCCTCCCACTTGTGCCTTTGGTTATGTCGACTCACTCCCTCATCCCAGACCGCAGAGAGCAAGCTCCTCAAGAATCCCCTGTGGGATCTCATCCTCTTCCGAGGCCTCTCCTGAATTGGCAGGGGAGCCCCCTAGGAAGAGAAAGTATAAGAGGAAGCACTTAGACTCACCTGAGTCTGTCACCTCTGACACAGATTTAGAAGATTCCGAGGGTTCCCCACGTTCCCCTTCTGAAGATGTCTCTTTCGCAGACATTCTAGAGATCCTGAAACAGAGGGAAATTGGCCAGCCCTTAACCCTTGGAGGATGAATCTGTGTATCTTGAGGCATTTGGCTCTCGCCCTTCCACCTCCTGGGTGTCCCCCCTTGATCCCCTCATGCAGGTGGTTGCAAGAAGGCCTGGATGGCTCCTGATTCAGTGGACCCTACCCCCAGGAGACCCTCCAAATTTATAACAGCACCAACTGACAAGCAATTTCTCACAAAAGGTGTTTCTGTGGATGCTATGGTGGTAGCTGCTGCCACCAAGAAGGAACTAGCTGATCCTGATTGCCTGTCCATCCACCTAACAAGGAATCCAGGTCTATGGACAGGTGGAAGTGGATGTTCTCATCAGCGACCTTTGCAATGTGTTCGCTGAACTACCTATGCCATTTTACTGCCTTCAAAGGGACTTGATCAAGGAAGCGAGTGATATGTTGAAGGATCCTACAGCTGCGGTTTTCAGGACAAGATGAACACTCAGCTGGCTACCCTGAACTCCATAGCTAACTCCTCCATGCGCCTCCTTTCTTATGCGGCTGATGGAACGAGCAGGGCCGCAGGGACAGGTGTGGCCTTACGCAGGCACGCCTGGATGCGGTTATGCAACTTTATGACCCTTTAAAACGCCTTTCACTAATTCCCGCTTGATGGATTATCTCTTTTTGGTCCTCAAGTGAAAGAAACCTTGACTAGGTGCGAGACAGATGGCAAGACTCTTTCTGCCGTCAGAGTCTGTTTTTCTACTCCTTCTAGGCCTTACCCCAAAGGCCAGAAAAGTGGGAAAATGTGGTTCCGTAAACAATCTCAAGGGACTTCGCCTGACGCACAAAGTCGGTTCCCCGCCAGAGGCAGAGGGGGGAACAACAATGGTAGACGTCACCCTAGAGGCAGGGGGGGTCCGCAGAACCAGGGCAATCGGGAAGTCTTCTCTGATAAGCCTTTTCAGCATCCCTGAGGTGTTGCCCGACTGCCTACCTTCGGAGGCAGCCGGGGGAAGATTGTCACTGTACCCAAAAGCCTGGCTATCCCTGACTCAAGACAAATGGGTACAGTCCATCATTTCCGAGGGCTATTCCATTCCCTTCTTTCGCATTCCAAACCAATCAAAAAAATCCCTTCCAGATGTTCCACCCGCTCAAAGGGATCTTGCAGCTTTGGAAATTTCAAAGCTGCTTGCAAAAAGAGCAATTCAGCCAGTTCCAGCAGACCAGCAAGGATCCGGAATCTACTCCAGGTTCTTTTTAGTTCCAAAGAAAACAGGGGACTGGAGACCAATTTTGGATCTCAGTATCTTGAACAAGTCAGTCAAGAAAACAAGATTTCGGATGGTCACGCTGCAGTCCAGGGAAGCTGGATGTGCTCTATAGATCTTCAGGATGCGTACTATCACATAAAAATGAAAAAAACGCTCCAGAAGATTCCTCCGTTTCAGGCTGGGAACCAGTCATTTTCAATTCAGGGCCCTACCTTTTGGTCTCACCACTGCCCCCGGGTGTTTACCAAATGCATGGCAGTGGTAGCTTCTCACCTGAGACGACAAGGATTCCAGGTGTTTCCATATTTGGGCGACTGGCTCCTTACAGCCCCCACCAAGCATCTTCTTCTAATGGCCAGGGACTACACCTTTCGCACTTGTCGAAATTTAGGCATTTCAATAAATTTCGAAAAGTCTGTTTTGTCGCCTTGTCGTACTATTACCTTCATAGGCGCAAATCTAGACACAATCAACATGTCTGCGAGACTAACAGATCAGAGAATAACAGACATACACAAAATGGTCTTGCTCCTCTTCAGCAGCAACAGAATCAAAGCCAGGTTAGTTCTGAAAGTGTTGGGGATTATGGCTGCCATACCTCTGCTTCCATTAGCCAGATTCCACATGAGAATCCTTCAATGGATGCTCTTCACGCAATGGTCGTACCAGCAACTTCCAATGTCTCACACCATTATAATCACGCAAACATGCAGAAATCATCTTCTGTGGTGGATGTCTTCCCCTCAGCTCTTATTGGGAAGACCCTTTGTTCCTTCCGCTCCGGTTGCTACTCTGACAACGGACGCCCCTGATCGGGTGGGGGCATTATCAGGGCAGAACTGTCCAGGGCACATGGCAACCAGACGAATGCCACTTGCACATAAATGTTCTAGAGATGAGAGCAGTGCTTTTAGCGTTGCAAGCCTTTCAAGACTCTCTTCCCTTGGGAACGATAGCAATCCAGACGGACAATATGTCCGTAGTGTGGTATATCAACAAACAAGGCGGAACCAGGTCCTACCCCTTGTGTCGAGAAGCACTCAGACTGTGGCAATGGGCGATTTCTGATAGCAACGCACATCCCCGGGAAGTCCAATCAAATCGCGGACAAGTTGAGCAGAGCTATCCTCATGCCTCACGAGTGGTCTCTGAAAGACTCTGTTGTGAGAGAAACTTTTCTCAAGTGGGGCCAGCCTTGCTGCGACCTTTTTGCTACTCCCCAAAACAGCAAGTGCAGAGATTTTTTCACCCTATTCCCGTTACCAGGCCAACCCACCAGAGACGCTCTAGTCCAAGTTTGGCCCCGGGGACTTCTGTATGCATTTCCCCCCTTCCCACTAATCTCTCAAGTAATACAGAAAGCTATCGCCAGAAGGCTTCATTGATCCTCATTGTCTGCACTGGCCTCGACAGGTTTGGTTCCCCTTTCTACATCAGTTTCTGTTGAGGCCTTGGCATCTGGACCTAGTTCCAGATCTTTTGATCCATCAATCGGGTCAGTTTCATCGCCCTTCCCTCTCTGAACCTCACTGCTTGGTTCCTCCAATTCCAACTTTAGCCAGGCTTCTCAAATATCTCACTCTGTTCGAGATATTTTGATAGCTTCCATAAATCTTCCACTGAAAGATTTATTTGAGTAAGTGGAAACTTTCGCCTATTGGGCTCAAGGAAGGACATAGATCCTTTCACTGCTTCCATCCAAATGGTCCTTGATTTTCTAGCTGAACTCTTCCATGCAGGTTCATCTCCTTCTACTCTTAAAGTTCAATTGGCAGCTATTTCTAATTTTCATGTGGGCATTTCAGATTCTGCCATCATGTCCCACAAGCTTTGCAAAGCCTTTTTGAAGGGAGTTTTTCTACTCAGACCTCCAGTAAGAAATCCTCCTCCTCCTTGGGACCTAAATTTAGTTCTCAGTTCTTTAATTCTCTCCTTTCGAACCTGCATCCTCCTGTTCTTTAAAATTACTATCTTGGAAGACTCTCTTTCTAGTAGCTATTACTTCAGCTAGAAGAGTTTCAGAACTTCATGCACTCAGCTGTCGACCTCCTTATCTGTTGTTCCATAAGGACAGAGTATCCTTACCAACCATCCCGTCCTTTTTACCTAAAATAGCCTCCACGGCTAACCTAAATCAAAGCATTGACCTCCCGGTGTTTTTTCCAGAATATTCTAACAGATCTGAACAAAGATTACATTGGCTAGATGTTCATCGTCAGTTAAGGTACTATTTGGATAGAACAAAACAATTCAGAAAATCTGACCAGCTGTTCGTCTCTTATGCAGAAGGCAGAAAGGGACTTTCAGTTTCAAAAGTATCATTATCCAGATGGCTAACATCCCTGATTTCCCTTGTTTATGAAATTAGACACCAAAAGCTGCCTAGCAAACCTAAAGCCCATTCTACCAGAGCCTTGGCTACTTCTATAGCCTTCCAAGATAGACTGCCTATTGACACCATTTGTGCAGTGGCTACTTGGGCTACTCCTCACACTTTCATTTCTCATTATAAGTTGGATTTAGCCTCTAGACATAGAGCTAACTTTGGTTCCACTGTTCTCAAGAGTCTGTTCCGTTAGGCCACCCGGACAAGGTGCTAGGGATGGTCCCATCCAGCAAGAATGAAGATAGATAGACAACTTAACATAATGTTCTTACCATAACGTTCCAGATTAGATGTCTTCTTATCGCCTTCTTCTTAAGGCCCCACCCTCCTTCCCCTGGCCTGGACAGACCTAGAGGAGTTTTGATTGTGACCTCTCTTTCTACCACCTCTTTACTTTAGGTATATGCTCTGCTGTGCATATTTCCTGGATCAGGTTGTAGGTCACCCTTCTCTTCTCCCTTGTTTATAGAGGTGGACTTTGTTACTAGTTATTTTACTACTATTATAGGCAGTGCCTAGCTTACAAACGAGATCTGAGGTAACTCACGCCTAGCATTGTGGGATATAGGGGGAGCCTCAAGCCGGTGGAACCAACTCTCGAGCTTTTAGAGTGGCCGAGTCGGAGCCGAGGATCGGCTCCGAACCCATCCAGCAAGAAGAAGGCGAGAAGAAGACAACTAACATGGAACGTTATGGTAAGAACATAACTTCTATTTACATGAGTTTGTAAGGAGGCCAATAAGGAGCATTCCCTGACATGAATGTGTAGTGTGTTGCAGAGTGTTTAAATGACCCATGATAGGCTTCTACCCCTGAGGTATATTATGTGTAATGTGTAGATGAGATTTTGGATATTGGAGTGTGTCTTTACAGAGGGTTTGGGAATTCCTTATGTGTAGCATGTTAAAATGCTCTGTGTATGACTTAGATGTGTATGTTATGTGCATGTTGAGTATCAACTGCGCCTATCCAGTGGTCACAACAAACATGCACAGTATGCATTATGAGTAGGTGTGTTACATGTGTACATGGCCTACACCTTAACTGTGACATGCACTTTTTATTTACAATAATAAATGTAGAACACACTCACCAGCATCTGTCCGCTGCCTTGATGTCACCCCAGAGGGACCTACATAGAGATGAGACAGTTTGTCATTGACCATAACTGTGGCATTGCTATTGTGCATTTGCAATCTTACAGTACAACAAAAGTTTGCATTCACAGGGCTACAGATTATGTTCCAAATGATCAGTATTGCACAACAACAGGCTCCACATCTTTTAACGACACACTCCACATCTCACATATGCATGATCTACCAATACAGATAACAGTAGTCTACAGATATGCCATCCAGACTCTGCTACACTTTGCTGTGAAGGAAAGGTTAGTTTGCTGTTATTTTTTGTATTACTGTATTGCCTTTCTATATTTTGAATACTGTAGTTTGTTTTCTTTACCTTGTGTTTTGCTTGCATTCTGTTTTAACAGCATATTAAAACTTCAAAAGAGACCACAGCTCTCTCTGTTCTGAGTCAGGCAGAATTTTTCCCGCCCTTCCACCCATTTAAGTTGTCTTGTTAAATACCACTGTCTTTCTAGTTGCCCGCCTCTTATGTTAATCTGACCATATATCTCATTTCTCTCTACTTTCACTGGCTTATGTGAGTAATCACAAAATCATCACTTTTGAAATCCCACCCCTTCAATTATTTAAATTTATTGGACATCCTACAGTATTTCATAGTACCAAAATACAAAAGTGACCACCTCTTTCAGTCCATCTTGCTGTTTTAAAAATAGTAACTCTCCACTAAACCTTAACTTTTTAAACAGGTAAAACTCAAGTTACCTACTTTCACATCTAACTTCTCTAGTGCACACTGCAGAGTGCATTCTTTTCAATCTTACCTTTAAGCATCCTTGTGACTAGCACTTTCTCTAATACCTGCTGGAAAGCACTAGGAAGCCTTAAACTCATACAAGCACTGAACTCTCCTTGTTAACAAGGAGAAATTAATAGTAGGCACCTAACAGCCTATAATTGCAAAGTACCTTGTTAAGGAAACAGCTCCTATACTTTACAAAGAAAAAAAAAAGCCCCAAACCAGGCATGTCCAAGGGTCAGCTTTCGGTGATTTCTCCTGTCCACCTGGTGAATCTGGGCATACTGGGGCAATGCAGCAATTGCCTCATGTACACAGACAACCCTCTCCTCCTACCACCCAACACTACAACCTGTGAGAGATGCACTTACATAGCCAAAATGGAAGCAGAGCTCTCTCCACCCAAGATTGTGCTAAACAGTCAAGAGGAGAAGGTTAACACCCACACTACACCTCAAGCAACACATAGCCCTTCTAAACCCGCACCACCAACACCCACATATAGCAACACTAAATCCACATATGCAGAGGCCCTTAACTGTAACCTGCCCAAGCAACAAAGACCTCTGAAGCTGAAACGCAAACAAACACCAATCACAACCAATGTGTCACATAGTTCACAACACCAGTGTGCCACCCAGCAACAGCCCCTAAGGCAAGACAATGTACCTAACACTTTAGTCATAGGTGACTCTATAGTCCGGCACACTGATGTCCCTCTCACCAGGTTGAATAAGGAGAAAATTACAGTCAGCTGCCTGTCGGGTGCCAGGATACGCCACATAACGCATGCACTCAAGTCACTCCACAACAAGTACAAATATGACTCTGTCATTGTCCATGTTGGAGTGAATGACTTGAGACGTACCTCCCAGGACTACATGAAAAGAGACATGGAAGAGCTCTTGGATCATGTGGCCCAGGCAGGTATGACCCTAGCCCTGAGTAGCATCCTGCCTTTGCCCAGAATGATACCACAGTATAAGGATAAAATGATTGACTTCAAAAATTGGCTAAGCTTATGGTGTCATTCAAAGGGGATCCAGTATCTGTCTGCCTGGGATGACATGATTGACAGACCACGATGCTTTGCCAGAGATGGTCTGCACCTGTCGCCCCTGGGATTCAGGTTACTGGCTAAGGCTCTTACCACCCCTATAGTGCCTTTTTAGGCAAACTTCAAAGGACAAAACCACCACCATAACAGGTACAAGCATGCAAAATCTGAAGGTAATGCTACTCAATGCTAGAAGTCTAAACCTCAAAATGCACTCTCTCGAGGCACTCCTAAAATGGAGAACATCGATATCTGTGCAGTAACTGAGACCTGGTTCAAGGCTCCAGAGAGCACCCCTGCAATACCAGGCTACAACTCTTACCACACTTTTCGGCCACCAAACCAGGACCGAAACACTAAAGGTGGAGGAGTGTCAATATTCACCAAGGATATTCACACCACCAGGCTAGTTGGCCATCACAATGTGTCTGAAATTCTCCAAGTGCAACTAACACTAGGTAAGACTGCAATCCAAATTGTAGCTTGCTACAGATCCCACACCATACCCCAAGATTCTCACTACACCTTTCTAAACATACTGGAAAATATTAAGATAGAACCAAACACCCTAATACTGGGTGATTTTAACTACCCTGCCATTAACTGGGAAAACTACTCATGTCCCAACACCTTTGCGCAACGGTTCTTGGAATTCATAAATTCCAACGCCCTAGATCAACTAATCCATAGTCCCACCAGGGGCTCCAATATCCTAGACCTGGTCATTACCAACATGGGAAATCAATGCTCCATGCCTATGGTCACCCCCTCATTATTCAGGTCTGACCATAAGCTAATCACCCTTAACATCCACATCCCACCCCCACCCCCCAGTAAAGAAACCACCATAAAAAACTTCTCCAAAGCCAACTTCATGCTACTCAAGTCAGAAGTGACAAACTTCATGACACCCATGCAGACGGGAACTGAAAGTTCAACTGCTGAATCCTACACTATGGCACTGTACGAGCACATCCACTTATATGCATGAATCGTGCCATCCCAAATAGAACCAAAATGCTCTCATCCAAAAAAGGAAGCCAATCTGGTGGTCCCCTGCCATAAACAAACTTTACAACAAAAGGAAGAAACTTTTGCAGAAAAGAGGAAAATCCCAGGATGCAAAAAACTCCCTTACTAGCCTCAGTAAGAAACTGAGATGCCTCATAAAATCCTCCAAAGCTAGTTATGAAAATAAAATTGCCAAAGATTCCAAAGACAACCACAAAGCATTCTATAATTATGTCAAGAATCTAAATGGCAATGCTCAGATCTGCTCTGAGCTAAAACAGAATGGCATTAAATATACTGATCCGAAGGATATTGCCAATATCCTGGCAGATCGATTCAGTGCCAACTTCACCCCACTCTCACCCCCTAAATGGCCCATCTCAATACCGGAAGATTGCCAAATTCCAGTAATAACGGCCACACAGGTACAAAACGCACTCTCTAAAGCCAAGAATACAGCATCCATGGGACCAGATGACATCCTGGGCTGTGTACTACATGAACTACAATATGAACTGGCACCTCACCTAAGTGTCATGTTTAATCATAGCCTCACCTCAGGTTTCGTGCCCACTGAGTGGCACAGAGCTACAGTTATCCAAATCCACAAGGGGGGATCCACCTTGGATCCCGGAAACTACTGTCCCATCAGTCTGACGAGCCTTATCTGCAAGGCCATGGCGTGTATTATCATGGAACTTATAAACAAAGACATTGGCAACCTTCAAACACTGGACCCCACCCAGTTTGGGTTTGTGAAGGGCCGATCTTGTCTCCTGAACCTGATTGACTTCTTTGAATCAGTCTCCAGAGCCATGGACAAGGGTAAGATGGTCCACACAGCCTATCTAGACCTTGCCAAGGCCTTTGACACCATCCCCCACTCTGGAATCATAGATAAACTTACTAAGTTGGGCATTAATCCCTATGTCACCCAATGGGTTGCTAAATGGCTTACTGATAAAACCCACACTGTAAAAGTAGCCGACTCCAAATCCAGCTCCAGACAAGTGACAAGTGGAGTACCTCAGGGTTCAGTCCTGGGGCCACTCTTGTTTGGCATCTACTTCTCTGAAGTACAGGTCAACACTAAGGGACTCTGGCTAACAAAGTTTGCAGATGACTGCAAACTGGGAGCCATTATTGAATCCCCAAATGATGTGGATACTGTACAAAAGGGCCTTACAGAAACAGATGCTTGGTGCCAGAGCCATGGGCTCAAGCTCAATGCCAAGAAATGTATTGTTATCCCCTTTGGGGAAAAAACATGCATCCATGAATTACCATATAGGTGGCAGTACACTAAACACAGAAAGTGTGATAAGAGACTTAGGGACACAGGTGGACAGTGGTCTCACCTTTGATAACCACATCGCCACAACAGTCAGGAAATCCTTCTATGTGGCACACCTCATCACGAAGGGCTTTTCATCCAGAATAAAGGAGGTCATTGTCCCACTGTACTCATCCCTCATTAGACCCATTATAGAATACAACGCCCCATTTGGTATGTACCTCTCAAGACATCTGCAACAACTGGAAAGGCCTCAGAAATACCTCACTAAAAGAATCACAGGCCTAAAGCAGATGCCCTACACTGACCGCCTTAAAAAACTCCAGCTATACTCTGTCGCATATCGTCTATTCATGAGGCGATCTCTGCTTAACATACAAGGCCATGTCAATCCCAGAGCTATTGGACATGCTACACTTAAAGAAATCCCAATCCCTCAGAGCTACACGCTCCAGGGATCTAAACCTTGTCATCACAATAAACAAAACATGTTGGAGGGATAGGTTCCTGACCCAGAGACTCCCCAGACTCTGGAATAGATTGCCCATACATGTCAAGCAGAGTGCCTCTTTGGACCTCTTCAAGAGGAACCTTGACGATTGGATGGGAGAAAGGAAATTCACCCCAGGATCACGCCAGTCCTGCTTGACAGGGGTCCAGGAAAGTAAATAATGTGGGAAGAAATAGCCAGGGAATTGTTATGGCTAGGTTTGTATAGGCCCTAGGGCTGATAGCCTAGTACCAACCTATGAACCTATGTTACCTGCATGCTCCATGTGTGCTTGCTGGGTGGCTCCAACTTCCAGCATGGTGTATGTCTGCTGCTGTTGTTGTTGGGCAGGTGTCACCAGGCTCAGGAGCAGCTCCTCCATTCTGGTGAGGGGGGTATGGATATTAACACCACCTCCTGTTGCAAGCTGCTGTCTCTGCACATCAGCAGAACGCTGACAGACTTGTCTGAGAAGATCACTGCAGTGGTGGCGTACCTGCTCATATATCCTGTTATGCAGGCCTACTTCATTTACCCAGCAGACAACATCTTGCCACATTGTAGTATGCTCCTGCTGGTCCTGGCTGGTTCAGGAGAACATGAGACTGTAGTGCTGAATCATACTGGTAGTAATTATGTCATCTTCAACACTGCTGTAAGTGGGGTTCCTGCGATGTGCCATGATCCCTTGAAGACATAAATACAAAAATATGTCTGAGCAAGTCATATGGCACATTTAACATTATACAGTACAGATATCACTGAACTGCCATATATAGCAACCTATTAGCTAACCAAGAGTGAAACACTTTAACTGCCACTTATTACTGCTCACCCAACAACTGCTTGGAAGTGCTTGGCTCACTCTCAATCTAATGAACCATATACAAGAGTACCTGGCACACTGTATGCAACACGATGCACCACCTAGCCACAGCAGCTATATACAAGCTGATGTGTAAAGAAATATATCATCCATCACAATGAGTGTAAGGTCCAGTAAATGTTTTACTATTATACCACACAACTTGTTAATGGCAAATGCGTGTCCAAAATATGTGCACAATTGGGAATATAGGTCGCATACTGCTGTAGTACACAATGATGTTGCTAGATACGCCGTTATATGTTTTACCACACATATGTCAAAGGACATGTTACAGACATACCCACACACACATCAGACATAATTACAAGACACAAAGGTATGACAACCCAGATAAGCTTTCAGTATGTACTATACAGTACTGTGTGTCAGTACTTACACAACCTTACTCTTGAGAAATGTAATCTCTTATGAATACAGGGACCGCACAAAACAGTGGATGCAAGCAATGTGGACTTACACCATACTTTGCTGTACAGGCCCAGAGCTTCAAGTAGTACTACAGTACACACAGGATTTGGATTCAACATCAGTACCAAGCAATAATCATAGATGTAGTGCTTTAGCCTCCAATGACACACCCTAGTTAAAACCAAGGGACGTAATCACACTGTATGCAATAGCACTTTTTCTGCCTAGCAACAGAATACACAGCTTTTGCTAAGATCAAAGCAAGGACCCATAATACCATGACAAACAGTTTCCCACTAAACTATCCCACAGATACATATCTTTGATGTATTCACAAACACATTGGCCATCACAGTCAGTTAACAGTACAGAGAATCTATTGCAACAAGTAGATGTAGGTGTGTATGAATATATATAACTATATATATATATATATATGTGTGTGTGTATATATATATATATATATATATATATATATATGTGTGTATATAATACACATATACACATACACATCCATTGCTGTACATATACATATATATGTAGGCACATATACATTTCACCTTTCATAGTGAGAATATCAATTATACAAAGGATGTGAGGTGTACAGTAATGTAATAAAATCGCACAGTCTTGGGATAAATGCATTGAAGGTGTTCACAGCCCAGGTAGCTTTAGCAGGCCTCACTGGCTTCAACATTGCTAACTGAACAATCCACCCACATTGTTTAACCACCACATGTCATATACCAGCACTGTATGCTGTCTTGTTTGTCACACACTAAAACCTAAATACAAACATGCGCATACTAACCTTCACTAACATATATATCTCCATCCTTCACAAACAGCTGCAATATGTCCCCCTGCTCTATGCACATATACAGATGTGAATATATATGACACATATATATTTCTCCATATGTGTGTGGCATACACACACAAGGCCCACACTGTTGTAAGCCCCTGGACCTCACAGCTGAACTGTTGGGCCTTGCTGCAACACAAACAGGTGTCACATATGAACTAATATGACTATTATGCATGTGTTGTTCTGTCACACCCATGTTTATATAATGTCAGTGCTAATCCTCCCAACAGCCATTGGCCACACTACTGTACAGAACACAATTAACATGGATCAGATCTTTGACATTTAATGCTGAGCTACACATTTCACATGTATGTCCCACTGCCCACAGGTACACACTGTATTGTCCATAGCAGTAGTTAACCAGAACATCTATGCTTATGTAAGTACTGCTGCCACATATGAATGGTTCACATTATGTAGACTATTCTTCAATAACATCTACTACATGCCAGTAAATACATATGTGTGACATAGCTTTCCTTTGTATGATTTGGTAATATTTCTTTTTCTTTTTCCTTTTCTCTGTCTCTCTCTCTCTCTCTCTGTCAGTCTCTGCAATAGAGTGATTGAGTTTGTTGGCAGAGATTGCAGCCTGCTTTTGTAGGTATTTGCACATGAGCATGTGATGGCCTCTGCACCAGTTAGTGGCCACCACTTGCTAATTGCATGCAGCCTGCTGTGTAGTAATTGCAGTAATCACTGTCATAGCAACCCAGTACTATAAATTGCTAACTCAGGTAGGGGTGGCCCTTTCAGCTTTCCAAGATGGAGATCATCCCTGTTTGCTGTGGACATCATTGTTTAAGACAGAAGGTTGGTATAGTTATTATATCAGAAGCCAGGTGTGTAGCCAGAAATTTACATTTTGTACTTAAACCTAATGTTGCTGCTTCCAGTACCCGCTTGTCAGTGTAGAAATGTACTCACCCCTCAAAATGCTACCCCAAGATACATGGAAAGATGTACTTTCTTTTCAACTTTTACAATTAACTGCCATACAAAGCTAGTTATTGAGATGTATTCCTTTGGCACAAGAATTGTTTGTGAACTGCTATACTGTGAATATTCATTTACTCAGTTCTAAACAGTTTGTGCTTTTTTAGTGTTGACATTAGCACAAGCTGCTCAGAAAAACTGGACACATGTCAGTACTGTGAGTATGCTTACCTACATCCTTGGTAGACCCTGCACACACAGGTATATTCTACATTTGGGTAGTGTGAGTATGCTTACCTACACCCTTGGTAGACCCTGCGCACACAGGTATATTCTACATTTGGGTACTGTGAGTATGATTACCTACATCCTTGGTAGACCCTGCACACACAGGTATAGTCTACATTTGGGTAGTGTGAGTATGCTTACCTACATCCTTGGTAGACCCTGCACACACAGGTATATTCTACATTTCAGTACTGTGAGTATGCTTACCTACATCCTTGGTAGACCCTGCACACACAGGTATATTCTACATTTGGGTAGTGTGAGTATGCTTACCTACATCCTTGGTAGACCCTGCACACACAGGTATATTCTACATTTGGGTAGTGTGAGTATGCTTACCTACATCCTTGGTAGGCCCTGCACACACAGGTATATTCTACATTTGGGTAGTGTGAGTATGCTTACCTACATCCCTGGTAGACCCTGCACACACAGGTATATTCTACATGTCAGTACTGTGAGTATGCTTACCTACATCCCTGGTAGACCCTGCACACACAGGTATATTCTACAATTGGGTAGGGGTGCAGAAGTACAGAGAGCGTAAGTACTATTGTGTGGATTTTATCTTGCTGGACTTATAGGGTTGCTGTGCACATGTTAGTTTATCAAGGCAAGTGTGGACCTATCCACATGATAGCCAGAGAATAGCCTGTTATTTTTTGTCTGTGCACCACACAGGTCTTTTCATCAATAGAGCAATGGCATTGTTACAGTTGGTTGCTACCAGTACATGGCTGCATCCATTTGTATTTCAGTGTTGTATTCCTACATAAGGGAATGCTTCTGAAACTCCTTCCAAAGCTATTTGCACAGTGTGCAACAGCAGAAAGGCTGATATGTCTCTGTGTTTCTGCCTCTGCCAAACCTCTCAAACACTCAGGTACATATTTGAACAGACTCAGGGAAAAGTAAGGAAAAGGTCAGGGACACCTTTAAAATGTTAGTGCCATTAAGTTGAAACATTGAGAGAATCAGAGCATATGAATTAATATACCTTTTCTGAAGTAAAAGAAGTGTCTAACTTTTAATTATTGTCATTATTCATTACGTGTAATTCACCACCTTTCTGGCCAAATGTTTTAGGAGGGATTCAAAGGGACAGAGCTAAAATTTGTGTCAACATCAGGGACATCCCTGAAAATTAGGGACAGTTGGAAGGTATGACCTCTGCCCTAAACAGATATGCCAGTGTATGTCCTGCTGTGATACTGTGTGGGGTTGAAAAGTGATGTTGTAACATTATTTCCTGCTAGAATGGCTGTTTAACTTATCACAGTCATGTAATGTAATCCCACAACAACTGTTGGTAAAGATCCACAGAACAAGTTGTGTGGTATGGCATTCCTATTTTTCCTTTACATTCACTCATTCTGATGCATGATATATTTATTTCAACATCAACTTGTATATCTACCGTGGCTTAGTGGTATTTCATGTTGTGTAGTGTGTGTAAGGTCCAGGGTTCGAGACTGACAGAGGTGTTTTATTTTGCTCCTGAGCAGAACAAGGGCCCTCACATACAGAGTGAATAAATTACTTTTAAACAGTTGTAAGCGGGTTTGCGCGGGTTTGCGTGATGCTTAGCAATGCTTAGCTAAACGGAAACAAGCGCACACTCATGCAAACCCGCTAACTACTGCTTAATAGTGCTTACTCCCGCTAACCCTGTGCTCATTTCTTTGAAAGAAAAGAAAAGAAAAATGGGGAGATAGGAAAGTGGTGAAAAAGGAGCACAAAGAGGGAAAGACAGTATGGAAAGAAGCTCGGGATGTGCAGGACGGGTGTAGGGAAGGTCCATAGCTGCCCATTTCTTTAACAGCAACAGCTGTGCATATGGAATAAATCTGGAGGTAGATATGAAGCCTTCAACCCCTGAGAGAGGGGTGAGGACAACAAAGTATGTTGTAATGCCAATTAAATTACATTTTATGTGTCCAGTGGACATGTGTGCAAAATGGGCAGCTATGTATGGGGTGTAATTTTTTTTTGGGAGCAGGTTGACCTTTTTTTTTCAGGTGAGAGTGGAATGTGGGGTAGGGGAAGTAGGTATGTTTGGGGAGGTAGGTTGGGGAGGTAAACAGACAAGACAAACAAGGCACATACACGGGCGGTATATGACACATGTGGTGGGTGAACACCTTTGATGGGGAGGGATGTTTGGAAATCGCAAGCCCATGAGCCCACAGATGGAAACAGTGGGACTGAGGTCCCCACCCATGGGCAGTCACCACTGCACCTTCATAGCCCAGAGGGTGGCTGTGCTGGGGGCTGTGTAGGAGGGGCAGGCTGACCCAGGAGTTGAGCCATTCGTGCCTCAAGCTGGTGTAGAGGTTCTGCAACAGAACATTCAATCTCTCTATGCACCACAGCCTGAACCGTTTGAAGGGTGATAGGTGGCCCTCCTCCACCCACGCTTGCACGGGGGGGGGCAAGCCCCATCCCCTTCAGCACTTCCACCCCAAAGGTGGTACAGGGCCAATGGAGGAGGAGGTCCCAGGCTGGGCACTGGACCTGCTGGTGCCAGGTGTCATGGCCAGCTGAGGTGGGACAGGTGGGTCCGCTGGGACCGGCCTTCCTATACAAACTATGTTTTGGGTTTAATAAAGATATGGGTTAGTAACAGTCAACAGCATTCCCAATTAGTTATAATAGCATGCAGAAGTATTCACATTAACCCAGCACACCAGATTTTCAACAGTTGAAAAGCAAGCATAACACATGCATATATAGAACAATAGTTGACATTACAACAGCACGCAGGTTGAATTGATGGCAACAGGGCACCAATATTGTGGTATTTTAACAGGGCACATACATAGAAATAAATGCAAATATTTATAAACCAATAGGACATATGTCCCAACAAATGTTTTGAAATTAGACATACTGATTGAGGTGTGGAATTGCATTTTGTATGCACATACAGTAGGGTGGAAAAGGATAGCTCAGTTAACAACTTATATATCCTTCTAGTTTTCACTACATTCCTATTATATGTCCCTTACATGTATTATTACACTACCCAATGTCCTTATATTGTGCAATTGGATTTTGCTAGATCATTATATACATGAGCTGTATCTTACATATAAACTCTCCAAGATGCAGATGTTACTGCTACATATTTTAAGAGTTGCTCACGCACACTACTGCTAAGATGGTACACTGACAGCTCTACTTTCATATAATTATCTAGATATATTCAGGTGAAAGTATCAGTTATATGGTAACAGCTCCCTACATTTCTGGCAGCACACTGACATTTCTGGGGAACACAGTACCAAGCTACTCATGTGCCAGATTAACCTGTACATGCTGGGCATGAATGAACAGTTGAGGGCTGTAAATATGCATATAAGCTACTGGCACTCCATTCATCCACGTTATATGGGCCTACCCAAGTGTGGGTTGACACTGCTTAATACAACAGTACTGTCTGTAAAATGCAACAATACAACATATCAAAGAAAATGACACAGACGCACTCCAGGAATTACACTTTTATTAAAGGATTATTACACCTTATTTATTGGGTTAAAACACTTTTTAAAGGCTCTCTCATTTATTTTATATAACAGTACCTGCAGAATAATTACTAACCTGCCTGATGACACAGCCTTTGCAACCTATCTTAATGGGCTTGCTGATTTATAGCCCGGACACCTGCAGCTGTGAAGTAAATGCAGAGATATACCTATCCATAGTATAGACAAGCATAGCAATTCTTAACTACTTAATACAATGGCTACTTACTCAGTACTGGGGCATTAGGCATCGCACGGGACTGCTGGATCCACTGGTCCAGTTGATCCTCCTTACGTCACTTCAGGTCAGAATAATGGTGCCTGACCTGCTCACCAGTCCGAGGAAAGCCAGTGGCACCGGTGAGATCATGAGCTAGACTGTTCCAGGCCTCCGTTTTATATTGGGTGCCCTGGTACTGGCCCCGCAGGAGTCTTTCTTCATGATTGCGGACAAGGAGCCAAACCATTACTTTGGTCTCCTCAGTGCCCCAGCGTTGCGCTCGAAATAGAGTGCCTTCTCCAACACCGGCCATGCTGACTGCAGAAGGGAGCTACAACCAGTTATGGCAAGTATTCTCGCCTGTGGAGCTTAAATATGCCTCATTTCCTGCACTTATTTGTGATTGGCCAGTTTTGAAAAAACTCAGCTGTAGGCACACGTGCTTAGCTGATGTTAGCAATGTTTAATATTCCTTTGATAGATATGTGTCTGTTGAAAGTGCATGGTTATGAAATGCTGTCATGGCTTAGGGGTTATGTACTGTGACTATAGTGCACAGTATCCTGAGTTCGAGCTCTGTCATTGCTTTTTATTTTCCTACTGGCCAGACCTGAATGGTTAAGGTACAGTAAAGGAGGTGTGGCCGTGTTTAGCCGATTTTGTTCAGCTTTGCCCGACGTTGCGCTGGTTAGCTCAGTGTGCAGCTATGCACAAATATGTTGTAGTTGCACTGATTGGCGCTGTGCACAACTATGCACAAAGACATTGTGCTTGTTAACAAGCTGCTCAGCTATGAGCAATTGGTTTTAAATATCCTAAATACTG
Organism: Protopterus annectens; assembly: GCF_019279795.1. Classification (NCBI taxonomy): domain Eukaryota; kingdom Metazoa; phylum Chordata; order Ceratodontiformes; family Protopteridae; genus Protopterus; species Protopterus annectens. The sequence continues at coordinate 760,047,863 of NC_056750.1, read as the reverse complement.
CTAAATTGTGCTTAACAGTGCTTTATGTTGCTTAAAATAAGTTACTCATGCCTCAGAATGCACAGCCATTTCACCTTCATATATATATAATTCGTTCACTACTACATATAACATTTGAATGCTTTTTACAAAACTTATACATGATAAATGTCAGGAAATATTTTTGTATACAGATTTCCAACACAAAATGGAACGTGCAGTAGTGGGACTTGAACCAGGAATGCCTTCTCTTTGTGTGAAGGCTCTAACCACTACATTATTGCTATTTTGCTTAATTTGCATATTTTTTTTCTTATTATACTCTTCAGTGTCTAAGCTGCTAACTGTAGCTAAGCAATGGGCAATCCCACGCAAACACGAGCAAATACAGACAGCTATATTGGAAATAAAACAAAAAAATACATTTCTTTTAATTTTTAAATTTGTATGAGGTTTAACATATGGGGGAGTGTAGTGTTACAATGTACACATGTGAACGGACTCGCTCATGTAACTCCACATTTCTTGGGTTTTGTCAGTACAGGGGCATGGATTTTTGGACTGCTCGGCAGTCTGACACGCCCCCTACACTTGTCCACACTCCGTGTAAGCTTTGGAGTTGAGGCAGCGTGCCCTCATTAATATGCATGGCGCGCTGCCGTCATACTCTTAGAATGGAGTTTCCATGTAAGACTAATCTAGTCTTACACGGAAGATTAGTAAATCCCAGGGTGTGTTTATTAATATATTTAATTATTATTAAGCCTATAGTTGCCACAGCCTTATATGTTTTTGATTTTGATAGCTTAATATTTCTTAAATTCCAAAAATCTGTTACAGTTTTGGATTCAATAGACTCTTCTGTAAATGTTTCAGTTTGCAGTTTTAAAAGCCCTTTTTGGTCTGACTTTAACCTTACTACAAATAATTTCTATATATTGCTTTAGGATATTCTTAGAAACTTTTCAGTCTTTAACTATCAAAAGTTTAGCCTTGTACATACTGTGATCTAATTGCAGTTATGAAAAGCAGACAAGAGAGTCTGAAACAACAGTGTCTGAAATATGTGCATATCTGTCAGAGCAAATAAAATGCACACATTTTGTGATGCGATTAAAATGACATAAATGCTACCTGCTTTAAGAAAAGAACATTATTCTTGGGTTTGACTTTATAATAATAAACTAATGATATGACTCAGGCATACATTGAGTTTGTCAGCTTAAAACTAACACCAAATGTGCATGCTTATTGTGAAGAGAGTAGCAAACAACACAGTATTCAGTGGGGTATGTAGGACTACAGGTGGTACATAGGACAATACTTCTGAAACAATGTAATATAATTTTGTATTTTTTTTCTCAGTAGTACATCACTCCATAAGCTATAGAATTTACTTTGTTGGTAATAATGGGCCCTGTTCCAAAAGACTTGCATGGTCTTTTGGAATCTGGCCCCAGTGTAAGCCTGTTTAAAGATGTGCCTTACACCGATGTAAGTCACTTACACTGAGAATAAGCCATTCAGAATCAGGAAAGACTTGCACTGAAATCAACTCTTTTGGAATCTGGTCATCTGGGTTTAGAAACAAATACATTACTTTAACATTGTGTAATGTACTTCATTCAATACTAGTATGGCTTTGTGAAATCATAGAAAACATAATTTTCAGTGACAGAGTTTTTCCTCCTCGGGTAAAATACGTATGCTTTTTTTATTTCTGATGTAATAAAAGACTTATACAATATATATTCTAGATATATGTCTCATTTCATATCAAAAGTCAAGCCCAACATTTAATAGAAACTGAATATAGTGCAGCATGTCAGACTATTGTTGGCAAATGCATGTGAAACAATACATTTGCTATTCATATAGAAGAAAAAAGTATATGTCATCCTGGTTGGAGATTTCTCAACAAGACTTTCTGAAAATAGCAGCATTTCCTGTATAAAATAAATCCATGACACTTCCAGCCCTTTTGTAAATGATTCTATGTCATTTGTGAATATTGATATGACACACCCTGCTGGAACATAGAAGATTAACTTACAAAACTTCAAGAAAATAAGTTGAAATTGTTTTAGGACTGTGCTATCTTTCAATTTCATTGAACCAGATACAATGTCTAGAGCTATAGGATTTTCTATTGTCTGGGAGAGAAGTAATTAGTAGGCCTAAAATGTGAAAGTGTTTTTATTGCTTTTTGACTTCCTAGCAGCTGCACATCTGAGAGATATGTATTTTTAACACAGGGATGTTAGTTTCTGGTTTAGCTTGGGAACTAAAGGCAGGTGACAAAAAGTGATGTCATGTAAGATAATGCAGCAGTAATCTTTCATATTAATTTAAGAACTCTCTCAGAGAGAGACTGAGCATTTTGTATTTTGTCTTTGACCTTGAAACATCCATAATCACCATCATCTGCACTTGCTTTGCTAATGGTAAGTAACTAGATTACAGTGATTTATTTTAGAGATAGGAATATAGTAAAGATTAGCTTAAATGTTTTCTGTGTTTGAGACTGTCCTGTAATGTTGTTTTAAAATATTTCTGTGATTCTGGACTCTGTAGTTACTGTGTTGTTTGAGTATCATCTTATTCTTTTATTATTTAATATTAAATATATTTAAACCAATCTTTGTGGCTATTTGTGAGGCATATTTAAGCTCTTAGCATACTTGCATATGTATTTGGTGACACTTTACAGGACACTCCTAAATAACCTTGCAAGTCTTGGTCAACACTACCATTTGGATAATAGTAACATTACACAGTAAGATTGGTTACCTTTTGCTAAGGGCCTTAAAATAGCTGATAAAGAGCTGGGTGGTGGCAGTGATAACTACCTTGTAGTCTGGGCAAAAGGAGGCATAGCTAACAAGTCTGTGCCAGCCTTACCCAGGTGTGTGTGTGTCTGTCCATGCATGCGTGCATGTGTGCTTGTATATAAATCAAATCTCTAAGTGTGTGTGTCAGCTACTTGGGCAGGGACACAAAGCACTGGTTGGACAGAGAGGGTGGTGGAGGTCTTAGCCTGGCTACTCAGCTGAGATCTCAGCCTTATAGCTGTGCCAGTGGGGATTTGGAGAAAAAGGAAGAAAATAGCCCCAGACTGACTGCGGTCTCCATGTGCTCTTAAGGGAAATTGCACTTTACTGTGTGTGTACTTGTAATCCTCCCATTGTGTATGTCCCTCATTGATTCCAATGACATTCCTTGATTACTGGACCAGTGCAGGGACATCACAACATCTAAGACTCCCATTCTACCCACTGAGGATTTCATTGCATCTCTTTGCTAGATTTGTTGACAGCACATTATCGCCTTCAAAACATACAGTTATAAAACTGTATGTCAAGTTAGCTTTTACAACAATTTTGCAGTGGCTGGAGAATTATATAAAATTATTACTTAAATACTACAGACAGGGCTGCATTTTCCATGTTAAGAAAAAAAAATGTTTACCCCGAATTGACCTTGAGTTCAATGCAAGATACCACATTATGAAAGTTAAATGCCTGTGAAATCCTGCCTTTGGTGCTTGTGCATAAAAGGCCATATATCACTCTTGATGGTACCTCTTGATGGTCTCTCCAAAATTTATAAGCATGACAAAAGCATACTTGAATATATAATTAACTTAAAATTGCATGATTTTATTGCAGTTAAATGCTGAACATAATAGCAAACAATTTTCTTCAACAGCACAGCTGATGCCTAGTTTGTACTCACAAAAAATGTCGCCCTGTCCAGTGAAGCATATCAGAGTTTTAATTTTGGGGCAAATGACCATTTATTAAAGTTCTAGTCTTGGCATACATTACATTGTTCAATCTGAGCAGAAGTCATATGAGAAACAGTTATATAAATTCTCAAACTGAAAAAAACAAAAAAAGAAAAAACAAAGTGAATTCCAAAAAAAGAGGATGCAAGCCTCGTGAGTAGTAACCTTTTATTCCTATATTTCAAGTTTAAATCAATATTCAAAAACAAAATAAGTGCTTTTGCACCAAAATCGATGCTTCATCAAATCTCACAATGCTATTGTTCTCCTTTTTTGGAAAACATTTATATAAACTAAATGTTATGCAGTATGTCAGATTATGATATTATTGGACTGCCTATAAGTTGTATATAAAATGCAATAAGCCACTGTACCTTTATTTTTATAAAAAAAAATCTTTGAGGGAATTAGAATAGTAGACTAAGGTACAAAATGCACCTTAGCTATTTCAGTGTAATTCTCTGCTGAATTTCCCTACAGTTAATTGTTCCCCAAAACACACTTGTCTATTGTAATGCCAAGTTTTCAGCCATGAAAATGGTGCTTTGTCTGGAGAAATATAAATGCTTTTTACTTCAGATATAAATTAAGCAAATATATATTCCAGATGGTTACATTCTCCACCTTGAGCAGCAATAGTATGGTTTGGAAATGAAAAATTCAGCATGCTAAACTATAATAGAGAAATTTCTGTGAAGCTCTGTATCAAGTGCCAACATGTAAAAAGCAACATGTCAACTTTCTTTTGTGACTTTTTAAAAAAAAAAACAACTTTCATAGAATGGTAAAAAGATACTCAAGCATAAAATGCACCTAGGTCTGCCATTTAGCCCTAAGTTTTCAGTGCAGTCCAGTGTTGAATTTGACTACTGCAGATTGCCCCCCTTACTTCATGGACTTTTGCTGACACCAAATTATTACTTAAACATGTTGCTTTGGCTGGTGAAATCAGTATGGTTTTTCTTCTGATGTAGTGAAAAGTCAGAGAAGATGTACTCTGGAAGAAGTTATTTATTTACACCAGACAACTTGACTATAATGTATCATAGCAAACTGACAGTTAATGTCTGCGAAACCCTATGTTTGGGATCTGAGAGTTCTTAACAAAATTTGTAGGAAAGAAAACCGAATACTAAGACACAAATTGCACTACAGAATGCCACTTTTGCAAAATGCACTTAATACTGCCCATAGTGATTTTAGTGCAGTATCGGCTGCATTTGACAACTGCAAGTTGTCCCCCTCAGTGCATGGAGCTTTTGTGAAGCTGGATATGCAGTCAAAAAATAGTTATTTGGTGAACAAATTTGGTATTTTACAACTGCCTCAACAGCAGCTCATTAAGAATATATTCTATACATACATTTTCTTCCCCACCCTTTTGTGAAGTCATTGGCCAGTCTTAAATGGCAAATGAGTATAATGTGCCATGCCAGACTATGACAATGAAATGCATGTGCAACTCTTCATTTGGAATGCTCTTTATAAAATATACATGTCTGCTCCCATTTCAAACTTTTAGGAAATAAAAAGATACACAGGTAGGAAAGACACAGGAGACATACATTCTATACTAGCAATTTCAGTACCTCACACAGAGTTTTGCTGATGTCAGATGTGCATTTACAAAAACATTGTATTTCCTGGTTAAGAAAAATGCACACACACACACACACACACACACACACACACATATATATATGTCCATACACACTTACCTAACTGAAGTAAGTACAGACATAACAAGTCTCATACAATCCAGTCTAAACAATAAACAATACATCAGCAGTAAGTGAGTAAATTTATAAAGCTAGAGAGTCTCGTACATTAAAGCTTTAACACTGATTAGTGAGATAGCATAAAAGAATAAAAAAATCATATGATTAGACATGACATATTATGCAATTTCAAGTTGACAGTAAGATACCTAACTGTAGCATATATACAGTAGAGATAGCAGGAAGGAAGGTGTGAAGTGTGCTGAAATTGTGATATTCATATGATGCATGGACATAGCCATGTATTTATAAAATGTGATTTGAGAGCATTTTTGAAATGTGTGGTAATGGAGGCAGAGGTCAGAGAAGGGGGGGGGGGTATTCCAGGATCTAGCTATAGCATGAGAAAAAAGAGTTTTCCCTGAGTTGTTGTTAGCTTTAGAGATGCAGAGGAGGGATTTCTCAGTAGATCAGAGAGGACAATTAGTTCTGTATAGAGAGAGTAACTGGCTTAGTGCTGTTTTTTTTTTCAAGATGTCTAACAATATTACATGCAATGGCTAGCTGGTGGTAATTGAGTAGCTGTGGAAGTTCTAACCATTGTAGTTCCTTTAGAGATTGATAGTAATGGGTTCTGAAGATGGAGATGTCAGCAAACTTGGCAATTTTATTGTAACCTGATTTAAGTCTGGTAAGATCAAATTTTCTGACTTGGGTAAGAATTGGTGCGGCATACATTAGAGTGGAGAGTAGATGCATTTGGGCTAGAGTGTTCCATGCCTGTTCTGAGAATAATTGTTTATGCCTATATAGAGTTCCCATTTTTTGTGGACTTTTTTATGGTTTGTGAGATAGGGACATCGAAGAGTAGGTTATTGTCAATTTCTACACCGAGGAGTTTGGTATGGTCAGAGGGAGATATGATGGTACCATTTTTGGAAGAGATTGACAAGGATAGGGGGTAGGTATAGATTTGTTAGGGGTGAAAAGTAGCAATTTTGTCTTATTTGGGGTTTAGGATTAGTTGGATATCAGAAATCCAACTTTCTACAGACGTGAAGGATTCTTGTGTGAGTTGTAGAGTGGAAAGTGATGGAGCAGAGCAGATAAGAATTGAATCATCAGCATACTGTATAAGGGAGGCATGGTGGGTGGAGGTGTGTAAATTGTTGATAAATATGAAGAAGAGTAGTGGGCCTAAAATTGAGCCTTGTGGTACACCTATCATAGATGGGAGTAAAGGAGATTGTATTCCTTACCATTGAATTGATTGCTGCCTATGTGACAGATAGCTTTTAAACCAGGCAATATTGGAAGGGGCATATGATAGGGAGGCCAAGGAGTCTAGAAGTTTGGAGTGTGAGACCAGATCAAATGCTTTTGAGAGATCTAAAAATATTGCCGAAACAAAATTATTGTTATTTCTGTGAAGGTTAATCTGGTTGGTGAAAGAGAGGAGAGCAGTTGTACTGTGATTTTGCTGGAAGCCATGTTGTATGGAGGAGAGAAGATTGTGTGTGTTTAGAAATTTCATGACTTGAGAGTGAATACATTTCTCAAGCAGTTTAGATAAGGGGGATAGAATGGCAATTGGATGGTAGTTTGAGAATTCATAAGAATTGCCACCTTTATGAAGTGGTATAATATATGAAACTTCCCAGAGTTGGGGGATGTAGGCTTTCTGTATGGAGTGGTTGATGAGGATAGAAACTCTGTAAGATAGGGATTCAGCAACACTTTTTAGGAAGTTGGCTGGTAGACTGTCAGCTGCAAGGCTGGTTGGCGTTAGTTTTAGGAGGAGTTTTTTAATAGTGGAAATGGGAACTGCTGAGAGAGCAAAGGAGGGGATACTGTCAGTGCATTTGGTAGGCATATATGTATGGCTGTTATTGGATAGCTGGGAGGATAGAGTTAGGATGGATTCTGTAACATAGTGATTAAATTAGGATGCTATATCTTTGATATCATTGTCTGAGGAAGGGGCTGGAGTGGTATTTTTTCCTGGTTTTAGAAGGGAGTTGATAGCATGCCAAAACTTTTGGGGGTCTTTTGACTGTTTTGGACCCCAAGGAAATAGTTATTTTTGTCTAGTTTGGTTTGTTTCTTGGCCTGATTTCTGAGTTGTTGGAAATTTTGTTTGGCTGTGCTAGTATTATCCCTTTTCCAGATTTTCCAAGCTTTATCTCTAGACTTTAGTAAGGCTTCTGTGTCCCTACTCAGCCATGGTGCATAGTTTACCTTGACTCTGATTTTTCTAGTGGATGCAACTTTGTCAAGGACATTTAAGACAGGTTTCCAGTTACTTTGTTTTAGAATAGAGTTTAGCTCCTGTATGTTGAGTTAATGGCCATCTCTAACTTGTCTAAAGGTTATGGGCTTGAGTATGTTGGTGTGTTTGCATAGGAGAAAAGTGGGGGGATGGTCACTAAGACCATATAACCTGTCTGGTAGTTTTGTTTTGGGAAATTGATAAGTGTCCAATCTAGAATGGATTGTTTATCCATTTTTTATCAATTCTAGTAGGTTTTTGAATGAGTTGTGAAAAAACAAAGAGATTACTATGATTAGTGGGATTGTTAGAATTACAGGCTATCCAGTTGGTGTTTAGATCACCTAGTAAGATAGTTTCTTGTTGCAGATTCTCTGAGGTCCACTGTAATATTTCCTCAGTAGTAGGAGAGTTGTTTCCTGGGGCAATATAACAGCAAAGAATATACATTCTTTTGTTATTGTTTAAGTATAGAATTGTACCTAAGATTTTGGCATTTTGAAACTTGGGAAGTGGGATTTGTAGAGGTTTCATTTTGAGGTTATTTTTAAAGAAAATTACAATTCTGCCTCCCTTCTTGCCTACTCTATCTAGTCTTAAGATATTGTATCCCGGTGGGATGATTTCTTTGTTTTGGGTGTTGGGTTTTAGCCAGGTCTCAGTGATTGTTAGTATGTCTAGGGAGTAGTGGGTTATAAATGCATGTAGGTCAGGAAGCCTATTGGATATGGTCCTGGTGTTGATGTTGAGAATTAGCAGGTCATAGTTTTGTTTGTTTGAGGGCAGGGTATTAAATGGACCTGGGTTTGGGTTTATGTCACCTGATATAAGTAGGCACTTTGTGATCAGTAGTATATGTTTAATTGTATGTGCTATTTCTAAGGGGGATCTAAATGATATTTTAGTAGTGTAAGATGTAGTTATGTGGAATTTGTGTACATGCAGTATAAAGCTCTCTCTAAATAGTGTGGGACTGATAGAAAAGTTTATGTGTGAGTTTGTCTTTATGGAACTATGTGCAGTATGAAATAAATTGTTTTCCAGTGGAGTGTTTGTGTGTATACAAGTGATGTTTGTTAGGAATGTGAGGGTTAGGAAGAAAAATCCTAAGGTGATTTGTGTTTTTTGTGGGAGTAGTAGTTTGGTGTAAGTGTTGCTATGGTTTATAAATTGAGGTAGATGTGAAAGCATGGCTAGTAGCTGCTTTGTGATTGTTTAAGGCAAGGAGCTAGATAGTGGGTGTGGATTGTTTTAAGGAGTAGAGGTTACTGATTGGTTTAAGTTGTGGTCAGGTGATGAGGGGTTAGAATAAAAGTAGGAATAATAGGGGGTGGGAATTGGGGTAGGGTAGAGGAGTGGAGTGAGCCATAGGCAAATGGAGCAGGGCCATCCAGACTGAGAGAGTGCATATAACAAAATTAAAAAGAATAGTCAAGTGAGAATCTACTCTGATCTAAAAGTGTTCAGTGATGCTTTGTGTGTGAAAAGTTTATACTATCTACATTTGAAGCAGTAGCACCCAAACTAGTAAATGCAAAAGAGTTTTCCATATAGATGTTTCCAGTGGTTTCTGGCAAATACCATTTGGCAGAGAAGATCAAAGCTAACAAGTTTCATTGCCTCTATAAGACTGTCATTCAAAAAAACGTTTTTTGGCACATAACCTCAGTGCCTGGGATTTTCTAATGTCAAATGACTGATTTACTTAAGCATCTAGATGGAGATGCTGATGTTATGGTTGACATCCTGATGTTTTGACCAAACAAGCAAACCTATGATCTGAGATTAGAGGCAGAGTTACAAACAATCAATAACTCAATACATGAAGATACATGTTTATATAAGATGTGTTATCACATTTTTTTATGTTTATGTTTGAATGCAAATGTATTTAGTTTTAGATGATGTGGATTTGATTTGAAACATTTTCCCATCACATGTGCCATTATTCAGTTCAGATTTCTTGCAATCGTATACCTTGACATGTCTCTGCATAGCATAAGCAATGTATGCACAATAAAAGTAAGTAGTAATGTTTTTCATCAGAAAGAGTGCTGACACATCACACATGTAATGCATAGCAGTTGTGAGAAATCTTGCCATAGTGATGGTAGCAAGCCAGCCTTTCTTGTCTCCAGCAATGGTCTCAGCTTCATCTTGTAGGATTCCACAAGTAAGCAGAGAGAGAGCAATAGAAGCACTTCATTGAGTCCAGAGTCTGTACTCAGCTCTCTTACCAATGGGCATGAGTAGTACACCTCTAGTGTTAAGCTGCAGGTAGGCATTTGTACATGGTCTCCAAAGCACCTCAACCAAGTCCTCTCAATAAATAGAAAAAATGGCTTAATCTAAGGTTTTCTTGGATTTCTGACCTCTTCTCTTTGTCATAGAGGACATGCTATGAAGGAACCTCACTTCCATTATCTCAACCTTTCAGTGAGTACCTGAAAACCAGATAGGAAGATAAGGTCATAAAGTGATTCATAAATTGAGAACTTTATCCAACCTCTCAGCTCTTACTCATCTGCCATAATCTTGTACAGCATTTACAGTATGGTACTGCAGCATCCAGTGGCTGTCCATTCTTCTGCTTGTATCCTGCAGCATCCAATGGCTTGGCCATTCTCCTGCTATTATTCTACAGCATCCAATGACTGGCCATTCTTCTGCTCTTATCCTTCATTACCCAAGAAGATGACTCCCCTTCTTCTACACTAGCTAATGGGACTGGTCCAGACTTCTGCAGGCATAACCATGAACCATGACCTTTGAACTGGAGGTGCTGATTTTTCATCTGAGTCACCTCACACTCAATGGTGAATCATTCAAGAGCATGCTATTACTTGAGGTTATCACAGCAGTATATTTTGCAAGCAGCAAAGATTTCTCTCTCTCTCTTGTTACAAAACTAACTACTTCTAAATACTAAGCACTACACATTGATGTTCTGCTTGTTAAAACTAAGAGGAGGGGTAGATGCTATACCCCTGATAATATAATAACTGAATGGCAGTCAGTGGCAGCCTTGGGGCACCAAGTTGTTGCAACTCGTTTCACAATTATAGCCTCTCTATTATCCACCAGCAGCTGTGAAATGCCTTTCTTGGGAGGCTGAGGAAAGTAATCCCACTAAAACTGCAGTAGACCCCCCCCCCCTTTGTGACAATGAAGACCAGCCCCTCCAGTTTCAGTCCAAAGGAACAAACCAAACTATCCACTCAATGTCAAGGGGTCATGTTAAGCATAACACACTAATGATATCTTGCAGCATTAGCATTTCCAAGCAAGTCTCATCCACTCTTGCATCATTACTAGAGTAGAAGTGCCAGTTGTCTAGAGAAAAATATCCTGGTGATTCAATTTCATTCCATTTCATGTGACAGTTCAAGTCAAAACATAGCTTACGGAATGTTGTTTCTAGAGACTTGAATTCGTCTACCAGACAAAAACATGGTCCTAGCATTACTTTAAGAAAATAAAACTATATAATTTATCTCTGGTATGGGTTTGTTCTTGTTTAATGATAGATACACTCGTGGACTCCATACCAGATAATATGCAAATTGCTCTGTATGCATAATGTAGTAATAACAAAACAGTAATCTCCACACTTAAGTTGCCTGCTACACACACGGGCTGTAATGATTTGTAAGTTAAAGATAAAATGAGACATAGCATAAAACAAAACATTTTTTTTATTAAAACGAGTACACAGAATCTACATAAAGGTCATCCTTCAGGTAGGATTATTAATTATTAATTTACACAGGTATCCATTCTAGTCAGTGGTTTTGGTATCTTCTAAATAATAACCGGTGTTTACTGATCAAAAACATTTTGAGTTTGACATTTAAAATAATATTAAACATTAGAAAGATTCAGATCCAGATATACAGTTTGAACTGACAGTTGTCCTAATGCTGAAAATCAGACAGAAAATGTTCCCTTTTTTATTATAGGTATAGGTTAACAAAACAGATTCAACAGCAACTGTACATATTACTCCTAAATATTTCTATATTATTTATGAAAACAAATGTTGTTTTCCAGAACACATTTGGTTTATTATTGCTTACTGAACACTTTTTACAACACCACCGTTTACTTCAAAAGACCACCTATACTTAAAAGTTCTAGCTTCCGTTTGACATTGTGCTTTGACGAGAATTAAAACAGAGCACAGCCCATATGCACTTCTTAAAAATGGGCTTATTAGAAACACTTCAATACTTGTTGCATTTGAATGTCATTAATTGTTTAAGATTGCATGACTTAAGACAAAATACTGACATAAAACCCAACTATCCCCTGCGGACGTATGTATGCAGAGTTGTAGCTGCTGCTTTTAAACACTTCAGAGTTATCTTTGGTTTGAAAGTTAAAAAGATTTTTGAGAGCCTTCTGAGTTAATAGCATGCCATCACGCTGATGAGATTTTATTCGCAAGCTCTTTGAAAGAAAATGTGGTCGTACCGACCACTAGTGAAAGCTTTGGTAATTCTCTTTGTCTTAACTTCTTCTTATTCTGCCTTCTAAATTTCTGAATTGTGCCGGTCTGAGCTTCATTTCAGCAAATGAGATTGAATGTTCATGCCCCTTCCAGTGGAACCAGTTCACACCCTGAAAAAATGAAATGAAACATGGATTACAATAAATTGAGTTAAGTAATACATTTGGAAGTGTTTGAAAATGATGAATATTGGTAATGGGGACACAAATTCATGAAACTGATTAAAAAAAACAGGCTGTTCAGGTATGAAATACATACAAAAAGGAGCTTCCACTGGCAAGAAACTAAGAACCAAAATGAAATGTACCAGTACAAGTCACATGAGCCAACTCTCAAGAATTCCCTGAGATAGTGAAATAAATAAAGACATTCATTAGACTTAAGTGCTGCTGTCCAAAAACTCAGAGTTCTGATAAAGTCCTGATTTTTTGTTAAACAAAAGTAATTAATTCTAATAGCCTTCTTTACTTGTTTCACTATGTTGTACAATTTTTGAGAGTTGGGTCATGTGGCTTGTGGTACTGGTTCATTTCATTTAGAATCTCCAAGTAAACAAGTTAGCATTAAGAATGAATAATAATGAAATAATTTTTACAAATATTGCAATTAGAATGTAGTATAAAAATAAATAACTGCATAGCAATTTAATAAGTATAAAACTGATAGTGATATGATGATCTATGAAAAGTTATTTCATGCAGAAAAAAGCCAGTGATCTTTTCGACTTTCTCTGAAAATATATTGGTTATGGTTTGTAGAGCTACATTTATTAAATAAACTATTACTCATACTACCTCACAGACTTTCAAACCTCACTCCCTCCCTCCTATCTGTCCATTTAGCCACTTCCGACCACCAGGAGGCAAAAGCCCTTTAGTCCATTTGTTCTTCCTATGGAAAATGGCAAGGGGGAACAGTTGCCTTGTCTTTGCTTTCTTCACCTATACATCTCTTCCAGTATCTGAGCAGCTAATCAAAACTGGGTGTGCTGGTCATAGTCAGAACTTTATCTATGTCCCAGAGCTCGCTAAAAGTGTGTTTTTATTAAGAACTTTCTTAGATATAAAATACAAGGTCTCAGCAGAATTTGTAGAGCAACACTTTTTGTAACTTAGTAAAGCATGTTGCTAAGTGTTAGCCATGAATTGATATTATCAGCCATGCAGGACTGTTTAAACAAGTTAGCTAACTTTCCTTCAACATGTTGTATATCTGATAAAGATTTGGTCCGTCTTCATCTGCCTTATACCTGTGAGTTCAGAAGTTGGCCACAAACGTTTTCTTACTGTGCATTTATCCCTAATATATATGTGTGCATGCATGTGCCCATCCGCATTTATCTATCTGTCTATCTATATATATATATATATATATATATATATATATATATATATATATATATATGGGTCTACTACTGTTCATCAAAAACACATTTGGTCTAAAGTCAGTTTCCTCAGCACACTTGACTGAAAGCTCACTTCACCAAAAACTCATTTCACTGAAACTCATTTTGTCAAAAGTTATACATGGCTTTTTCCCCACTGTAGTACAAACCTGGAGTGAGAATATAAAGTAAGGGAGGGTGTGGGGGTGTAGCCCCCCACCTATGTTAAATGTTTTAAAGCAATGGATAATTACAAATAAAATAAATAACTCTTGTCAGAAGACAACTTATACCCAAACTATGTAGGGGGGGCTACAAACAAAAAAAAAATCAATAAAATAAATACAGATATAAGGTCAGAAATCCTAAGAGCAGGTGCTAAGATCTTCTATAGCTAAAATCTAGCAAAAAATGTCAGTCTTTGCAGCTGTAGAGAGATAATTTCACTACACAGGCCTTGATGTAAGGGCTAATCCTGTTTTATTTAACAAGGTTCCATAGTCCTATAGAATGTCACATTGCTTACCTCACTGTGGCGATCTACACCATACTGTCCCATAAGATTCACTCTATGACAATTCCTGTACCAGAAGGCACCTTTGTATGAGAGAGCACAGTTGGTTACAGCAATATCATTGTCTCGATCATATGTTGAGAATGGGCGTCCTTGGTGATATGACAGAGAGTCACCTTAGGAAGGAAAACATTTAAAGATTTATTACCCTCAAAGACTACAATTGTACAAAGCAACATAAAAATCTAGTAATCTGAGCAGCAACAGTTATGTAAGATTGCTTTGCTTACAGAATATTACATCATTTTTTCTGTTACGTATATTTTTGGATGCACAAGGGTATTTTCATTAAATGTTTTTTATTAACAAATTGAAAGTTCTTCATGTACATTTTTGTGATATCTGTCTTTGTGGCATCTTTACAAATCATAGAACAAAATCCAAAATCCGTGTGAGTGTTTAATGAATGCTTTATTGCAAGAGGTCATATTAAATTGCATAGCTTTGTCTTGTACACTACACTGCAACAAACAACTCAGGGATAGGAAAAAGCACTGGTCTTTCATGCTATGCTGAAAAAGTAATATACAAAGAATTGTACAATTGACAAAAATGAAATCCATTTTCCAAAGGTGCTGTTATTATAGCTTTAATGTCTTAAGACAGAGTTCTATCTGTATGTTTCCCACCTTTGCCTAATCTTTACGCCGTACAGAAAAGGTTACTTCTTTGACTGTGTGCCATTACAGAGCTTATGGAACGTGTTCCTCTAAGGAGAGAATGAAAGCCCCCACACCTCCACATATAATGGATTCTGTCTGGAAAGCCTCTTATTGTGGAAACAAGTGTATGGACAAGTAATATTGAAGTCTTCTCCATATTACAAAGTAAATATGTCCCTCAGATGAACTTTGCCAGACATTTCTCAAATACTGATAAGGTAGTTTTCAGATAATGCAAATGACACAGACTGAAGCAGGTTTTACTTGCCTGAAATAGACCATCAAAGTTGAAGGTGTTGGTAATAGTAAGGGATCTACTTACTTTGATTTAAAAAGATCAGGAATAATAAAGTGAACCAAAAACAGCAGAAAACACATTTAACATATGTTTTGCCATCAAAGTGGGGGGGGGGGGGCAAGCCTTCTGCAGCCTCCATGTAAAGAGCTTTACCCTTATGACTATATCATCTTTATTTATGTATACTAACTCCATGGTCACCTAGCAATGGGGCAAATGGAAACACCTGTACAGATGAAAACATTGATCCATACAGTTTGTGATCTTGTAGTAAACTGAAACTGAAATAATGAAAAATGCTTTTGGTGATTGGTAACTTCAGGGAAGTGGGACTTTGGAGGATAACAACTGACTATTTAGTTGGTGGTCACACATAGGATAACTTTATTTAATAGATGTGTCTCCCATCCATTTCATTGTTGCAATTATGATCCATATAAAACTTCATGAAGAGTATCTTTAGCACACATCACTTATGTTCTGTAAAATACATCTGACTAGCTCTGCTTTGCTTTCTTGCTATTTTCACAAGTGTTAGGTTGAGGAAAGGCAATGCACAGAAATCTGCTGGCCATGCTCTACATATGCAAGAGTGCAGCATTCTGATTTGGTAAGCCATTTGGTCTGTTAACCCCTGACCCCCTCTACACCAGTTTCACATTGTAGGCTTTTCAAGCATATACACAAAGCTATGAGTATAAAATTAGGTGCTGTGGCAGGTTAGTGCTCCATATATAACTAAGTCTAAAACCTTCCCTTCACTGGAAAACTAATGCTTTAGTTACAGTTATAGTTTTGCAATGACAGTAGTTCAGTTAGATATCTGTATGTCATTTTATGACCAATCTGTGATGCATCTGATGGACACATCTTAACAAATTGGCCTCAATAATAGCATGACAGCAGTAAATTATGGATTATAAACGTTTCTGTAGGGGCACCATTCTGCATCCCTCACAACTTCGTTACTGGCAATATATTAATTCTGATCTCACACAACCTCAGCGGTAAGAGAATATTTCTTTACTCTCAGCATCAAATGACCACAGACCTAGCATTTTTAAAAGTGTATGATGAAAAAAAAACTTCACATTCCCAGTTTAATAATCCTGTAGTGACACTAATAATGATAACATATCAGTGTCCTTTATCACTGCTTGGGAAATACAAGAACATTTTTAATGAGGGAAAATAATAAGATTGGAATGAAGACGGATAAAAAGGTATGTTCTCCAGAAACTGTCATTACTTTGATCTGCTGATACTATCGCCTGAGTCATCTAGCAATATTAAATTTAAACATAAATAAAAAACTTATGTGAGTGTATGGGTGTGGGTGTGGTTGTGTGCGCGTGTGCATATGTATGTGTGCCTGTGCTCATGTGCACACATTTGTCACCTTTGTAGTATGACTAAGATACATGTTTATGTCATTGTAGGAGAGCAATGTTGCATAGACAAAAAGAATGTATGTGGACTAGGTGGGTAAATGGTAAAAGTTAATGTACATTTACAATTGCATATGAATTACAGTTAGAACTAACAGTAGTAGCATTTGACGGTTATCAAAAAGTGTACCCTAGTGTTACATTTGCCTTACCTTATTGTGCTTGATATTTAGCAAACTAAGTTCAGAAAGGCTATGATCTCACGTGTATTTCCTAAACTGACCTTCAACAACATCACCTCTGCTCTCCAACCAGAGGTCTGCCATTAGATTGATGGCAGAAGCCACGAAGGGTGCCCCCCCCCCGAGAGATAAACCCATAATCTCTGCTTGTGCCATCAAGCACAAGCCACTATTTGAACTTGAGTTATTTGGGCCATAGTCAGGGCTTTAACACCCCCCCCCCATGCCACCATTGCAGGATACTGTAGGGGTTTCTTTGTTTCTAAAAAAAGAAGATCTGGGAGATTCACCAACCCAACATCTTGTATAAATTTATTAAACAATGCAAAATATAAATACCACTACTAAATCTGAACACCATCCAGAAGCTGGCAGTAAGATACTTTTATTATAGCTTCCATGCTAAACACAGATATTTACCTGCATTTCCACTGTATGTGCCTACAGTCAACTTAAAGCGAGTTCTGCTTTCAGCAACATTGAATGCATCATACAAGGCATAAGCTGTTTCATCTCCATCACGTAAATCAACACGAAGTTCATATTGGCTTTGGCTGGTTATCTTATTCAGGTTATCAAGTCCTAATAAAGAGAAAAGAAATAATTTTAACTTCTAAGACATGCAGCAAGAATATAAAAATTTGCTAATACAATGTTAATAAAAAAAGTACTTTCAGAGTTCAGGAAAAAAAGGAAAAACTACTACTTATTACAGAGACAGAAACTGAAGAACATCAGCCCTAGTCCTCAAGATGAAACACTCTGCCGTAGTCAAATTCAGTAACTGTCCCAAAACTTAACTTATCATTGTAACTTGTGAAAACTCTTACTTTGCTTGACCTTGCATTGACAGATGTTTCTTAAACCTTGCAAAGATGTACTCCTCTGACTACCCATTAGGGAGAATAAAATCCAAAATACAGTGTTATAAAATGCAACATTTTCCAAAGTTGGATATTGGAAACAATTGACCTACATAAAGATGGAGTTGTCAAATTGAAATCGGTGAGTTTTAGTTATTAGTTAACGTGATGCACAGATTTTTTTCCATCTTATGTCTTTTCCTAGGTATCTAGTAATTTTGTAGTGCCAGCTTATTAGTTAAACAGCCAAGCACTCAGGTACATCGGCCTCCCGTTTTTGAATAGCTTTCATAATCTTTATTAATCTGTTCTTATAAGCTAATGTTGAAATGTCATGCAAGAATTAAAAAAAAAAAAAATAGCCTGAGGTGTACCCAGAAGGACTTGAGAAAAATATCCATTCATTTATTAAAACATTTTAAGAAAATAAAATATAAGACTGATTACTATTCTTTCTACATATGTACACACACTCATGCAGACTGACATCCACGAGTGCACACACACACACACACACACACACACACACACACACACACACACACACACACACACACACACACACACACACACTCACTCTTGAATACACAAATACATACACTCATTAGCGCACAGGTAATTTCAGTAAATTTTCTTTATTTTTTTCCATGCTCGCTAAACACATTTTTTAAAGCCGTGCATAACAATAAATAAGACAGCAAGTCATTCAAACTGTCACAGCAGTTAATTTTTCCTTGCGTTTCCCCCCCTTTTCATTTTCTTTACTTTTTTATTCTACACTTGCTAAACAACAAAGTCACACTTAATGTACGGAAAATGTTGGTGTTTACAACTTTTAGTATGTGCTTCATGAAAGTTTGATATGTTGCAGTGAAGCAGTGGACTTTTTTTTTTTTTTAAACCAGGCAATGCATGTTCATTAATACTCTTGTGGAGAATGTTTATCCTGCACTATGGTATTGTTGTACATTTTGCCCAGTATCTCAAGAAAATTAATGAAGCCACTTCTATAACCAAACATTTCCTCATAAAAAGGAACCTCAATAAAGTATATAACAAATAGAATGTTTGGAGAAATGTCCCCATTGTGAGTAAAGTAACGGGTGAAAAACTTCACATTGAATTTAAACAAAGGGAGAGTGTTTTAGTACACACAAAACTCAAACTAAGACTGAGAAATGAAAAGGACAGCGATTCTGAAAGATATTCATGATACTGTCAATTGTACCCTTATATTCAAGATGTAAATTAATTTACATGTTCCACTCCTAAATGAACACTCACTATTGGTGCAATAGGATGTGGGTTCTATTCCCACACCAGGTGGATGCTTTGCTGACAGTACAGAGCACCATAAGGTGCAGGGGTGGTGGGTGCTGCACTCCTGAGTTTGTCATCCTTCAGATAAGATGTTAAAACAAGGCCCCATCTGAGTGAGCTGTTGGCAGCACAGGGGATATGAAAGATCCCATGGCACCTATTGAAAAGAGATGGGGAAGTTCCATAATGCCCTGGCCAAATTTCCACTAGTACTATAAATACCACGTTGGGTTTCTTCTAAACAGAGGCCATTAGCCTAGTGGAACTAACCCAGTGAACAAAGAATAAATTAAAAAAAAAAAAAAACATACATTTTTAAATGTTAGTGTTTTGATGACTTTTACCATGCACACCTTGCAGGTGATTGTGTGTTAGTAATACAAATGGTAAATTCTGACTTTGGCTGACTGACTACCTACCAAACATTCGAAAACCTAATTCTATTTGGGCACAAGTGAGATATGTTAGGGGGAAATGATTATACACATAATTTAAATTTCAGCTCTGATGAGTGTCATTAACCTGGCTAGTGACAAGAAGAATAACACACATGAAAATGTAGGTTATGATCTCAACAAGCAGAAAAGTATCCATAAACATGACCCCAAAAATAATGTAAGGTGCTAATCAAACTGTAAAGTGCCACGTTATTCTACATTACCACTAGAGGTTCCCGAAGTACTTAGTATTAGATCAACAGACATTTGTAAAACAAGGTGTTCTCTCAAAGAAGCAGTGAGATTTAGCTTTGGACTGTAGATATTTCTGTGTTTCAATTTTCAGCTTTCACTAGACTGTTAGTTTTATTTTCACAGTTTTACCATAGTATCTGAAAAAGTAATAAAATACATATTTTTAAACTCATTACAGATTATTTTTTTTCTCTGATTTGGCTGTTGATTTACTTTTAAAAATGCATTTGGAGAATCAAGCTGATTAAACTGCAGCTATCTCAGTGATTTTACATTTGATATAACAAACTCCAACAAAATATACAGACACTGATTTAAACAAAGTGTATCCGAAATAAAAGAAAATCTACCATAAAAGCATAACTGGTTAATTAGTTCCAGCCGCATTACATATGATAAAGCTATGTTGGGCTCCACCAACTTTTTGCTTTTGTTATAGTGGATTTTCTTTCTCAGACATCTGTTATCACTTATTTTAATACAGTTCTTACTGCACTTAATCCCGACTTCCTATAAATTAGCTGCTGCCACTGTTTGGAATGGTTTCCATACAGTATATCCAAACTAAGGCACACTTCACATTCACTCTAATTATTTTTGCCCAAGGGGCATTCACCCTTGGAAGCAGAATTCTCCTATTATTTACGCACTATAATTCAATAATACTAGTGAGTAGCAATGGCATAACAAACAAACATTTTTTTTGCAAATTGTTTACAAAACATTTTAAGCAGCAATGGTGAACAAAGAGCTGGGCATATTGAAATTTGATGTCTGAGTTTGACTTATTAAATGTTATTCTGCCCACTACATGAGAGTCAAGAGTTGAAAGAATTGATTTACAGCACTTTCTCTGAGCCAGTTCATAATAAATAAATAAATAAACTGTGTAACTACACCAATTTTTTTATCAAGTGAGCAGTATTGTTATTTACCCTAGCCCGACAGCACAGAGGTTAAGGAGCAGGATTATTAACTTATACAGCTAGGTTCGAAACCCGGTTGGGGCACAAATGGGCAGCAGCAGGATCAGAATGGAAGAAAAACCCAGGAATCTGCTTCCGTAATATGCCATAAAAACCCTATGAGGTCGATTTCGACTCGGAGTAATTACTTGCTTACTTTAGTACTGTATAACGTATTTGAATATGGGAAGATGTTACAAGAAAATATTTGCCTATCTCAAATTATCCACTTTGTGGGAAAGGTTACCATCTAGGCATTTGATAATTCAAAATGAATACTGGTCATTATTTTAGGAAAGGTAATTAATTTAACAGAATGTCATATCCTATTAATATTCATGACATTAAGGCTATGGTAAGGGCTGAAATTTCCTTCTGTTCCCTTATTACAAGGGAGAGTACAGTTTCATTTTTAATGTTGATACTGACAAAACACTTGAAAGAATAATTTGTAGCTTTACACCTGTATTAGGTGTATCAGGTTAGGTAATATCTCTGCCGACTTTGCAAGATAAATTACTGCAGATCACACCAGCACCCTAGCACATGCATGTCATAATACTTTTTTAATAAATTAGCCCCTCATTCTATTCTGTTCATCCATGCTCTTAATTTCCTTGCAAAGAAAAATAATGTTTATGGTGTACCTTTGCTGAAATGCTGTTAAGTAATAAAAATTGTGTTATTACGGTGGTACATACCAATAAAGAACTCCTCGTTTGGATCACCAAACCCAGCAGTATAGGTCTTCCAGTTCCTGTAGAAATTTTCTTTCCCATTCTTGCGCCTGAGGAATACCTAGACACAGAGAAATTACTGTGTGAGTATTTGATAAAAGTTGTGTCTGTGAGCTAGTTTGCTGCTATTCTGATTGCAGAATAAAATGGAGACAAGTAAATAAAAAAATAAAAATTACAGAGCCTAACTGAGGTATGCCACCAACAGAAGTAAACATAAATGATGTGTAGCTTGTGAATTTTTATGTCACTATGCTAATTGTTTTCAGGGATATTATAAGTAGAGAGTGGATTATCAGAACTAATTGGGACCTAGGGTAGTTTGGATAATCAGACTGTTTGGATAATCAAACATATAACTGAACCAGATAAAAAACGTACAAAATCTTGTTCTTTCTGCACTCAAGGAATACATTTTTCAACCATTCAGCGATTGCAGTGGACAGTAAAGCATATTTTTCACACATCAGTGGGCTGCATGCTCAAAAAACATGCACAAGAGAATACGTATAGCATTTACATATTCTGACTTTATGATTTTTCCTATGTGAAAACATTGGAAGACTCCATTTAGATAATTGATGTTTCGGGTAATTGAGACTCTACTGTACATATCATATGATGGTTTAAAAAGGAACATTTGAAAATGGCTTTCAGTATACTATAACCTGGTTGATTTTGTAACACCATGAATATGTCATGAAAGTAACTTTAAGAATCACTGCAAACATGAGCATTAGAATATGCAGGCAGGAATTCATTTATTTACTAAAGATGTAAATGGAAGACTCCAAACTGACTTTTTTCAGCTATGGCACATTATGAATTGGCCCATTGACATTACAGCATTTCAGGGCTGTAATCTTCCTTAAATAAAATATTTGTACTTTTACCGAATTTCTCCAGCAAAGAAATGCTGCTGCTCCCCTTAGAGACGTTAAGCAAACTCCATATCTATCTGTGTACTGCTTTCTTCACCTATTCAACAATCTGTAAAGTCTTCAACCTCCGCCCCAAACTTAGAAGAAACAGTCTCTTTAAACTCTTTTAACAGGCCAGTATATTCTCCACTAGCACAACCCCCATTATTTAAGCATATCATATTAAAAATCTGCTGACTCTACCACCAATCTTGGACAGTCTTCAGAAATGACTTGAATATATGGCCTACATGTAAGTTATGTAGCAGAGAAACTACATTTTACCTCATTCCTTTATAACCCATTGCACTAAAATCCTACACAAGTACCATTCCTAACTCTGGCTGGCATATTATCTCGTCCACACAAAAGTCTGGAATTTCATCACATTTTCATTTGATTTACTTTTGATGATTCATACATTAACATTTAGGAAAGATTTTTATTCACAATATTTTGATAGTTGCTGCAACCCCCCCCCCCAACAGTCTAGCATCCCTGTGCAGCTGGCCACAGTCATTGAAAATATCACGAGCTTCTAAAGCAGGCAGGTAATATCATTCAACATATAAATTACTTCAACACTCAAAGTAACTGCACTTTAGATATTCTTAAAGTTCAGTAATCACTTGGATATGATTTATTGCAAAATATGTTTAAACAGCTGGAGAAATGGGGGGAGGGTGAAACAGAGTAAAAATACAAGTAAGGAGTTAGTTGAGTGATGTTGTATGCAAGTAAGTAAACAGAAACATGACTGCAATGAGAGACCAGCTGACAACTGAAAGTTTTGTTATTCTTGTTGTCTCTGCTTGGCTATTGCACTTTGTCACCTGTTTCAGGATGGTGAAAAGTGGGGTGGTGATAAACTGTAATATTTAAAATCTAATGCTGAAAAGTTTGCAGCCATGCATGGGAAATGAGATCCCTGAGAGAAGGGCTGTGTGCTCTTCTTAAAAATAAAGATATGGAAATGATATGTACAGATAGTTAAGCAAGCAAGTAAGACAATGTGTGCAATGAGCGGATAATTAATATTCTCATGGTGGAGATCAAAGTGTTAACAGCATTTCATGTATATGGTATCCATAACTGCTTGGAATGCAGTCATGAAACTGGGGCCTGCAACTGTTCTGCAGGCTTGTTCTAAAGGGGCAAGACTACTTCATAGGAAAATGCATGGGTAAATAGTTACAGATGACACTGCTTTATCAATAGCTAAAGAAAAAAAAATATATATATATAATACCTAATAACACAATGGGAAAGCCCATGATAGACCAGTGCTATAACATGAACAATAGAGCAAAAACAAATCATATAGAATAAAATGAATGGGATTTAATTTATCAGCAATATTAGCAAAGTATTTTTAAAGAAAGGCTTGAGGCTTCAATATAAAACACATGAAGACATTGCAAAACATGTAAAGTATGATGCCAAGATTCTAAGAAAACTAAACAATGCAGTTCTGGAATTGTTGGCAACATGGGTACTGTGGGGAGCAGTGACACTCGATAATTCTAGAACTGCTGGCACCATAGGTACTCTGGAGAACAGTGACATGCGACAGTTCTAGAATTGTTGCCATGGGTACTGTGGGAGGACTGTCACTGGACAGTTTGTTCCATTTTGACCTAACATCATATCTTATTACACGTTGCTTGGAGTGATTCTAACAATGTACTACTTGATGCTCGTCTCTATCATAATGTACTTTAAGGACTTTTTGTCAGGATTGTAAACACAAAAAGCTGAGAAGTACTCACAATCCATCCACCACCATCAGATTCCATGTCGCAGTAAACTTGAACAGGGTTAGATTCCTCCCCATTGAGATAAATAGTGTAGAGACCAGATGTGGTGTCACCATTCAGCAGAGCCTGGGAGCAGTCCTTGGGGAATGGATAGAGAAGGCCAACTGAAAACGTAACAAAAAAGTCATGTTAATAGCTGATTGTAAGGCAATGGAAATGTACTGTAGAACTCACATTAGTGTTTAACTTAGCATTACTCCAAGGCAATCCAGAATTATCCTCAAAGAATCAAAGCTTGTGTAAATAAATGGGTTGCAATCATCACAACTGAAATGTCAGTGATGCATGCACATATGTGTATTGTGTGAGCATGCACTTGTGTAAGTGTGCAACATATATTTGTACACATATCTCTGTGTGTGTGCACAAGCACTCATGTACCTGTAGGTGTATGAGTCTGCATTAGTACATGAGTGAGTGTGTGTGTGTGAATATGTGTGTGTTTGTGAGTGAGTGAGTGAGTGTGTGTGTGTTATATATATATATATATATATATATATATATATATATATATATATATATATATATATATATATATATATAATTTATTTATATATATATATATATATATATATATGTCTGTGTTTGGTGAGTGCCTGTGCTAGTGTTTATATGCACATCTTTCTTTTCTTTTCAGCCACATGGTATGAAGAGTTAGGTTGGTCATCTCAGTTTCATGCAACCCAGTTTGGCCCAAAAGGTTTTAACACATTCACACCTACAGCACATTTTTGTTGTACACTCTCTAACACCCATAGTTCATTGAGGAGTCATTAAATAAATAAGTACTAGGTAAGATATGAAAGATCAAGGCAAGGGACAAAATGATATAAATATTGTTAATCTAGGATGTACTGAAGTTGACATTAGCCACTGTAACTTGTTATACGTATTTTCATTTTTGCATTTATATTTTCGTAGCTGAATGAATTACATATTATTGAGGAATATAGCAAGAAATGTCTTGGGGTAACAGAAAAATACACACACTCAAAACATATATAAGGCAACATACTGGAGATATTGCTTGGAGTTTGGTAGTAATTAAGAAAATGTGCAACATTTCCATATGTACATTAATATGTCCAAAATCAAAACACCAAAACAGTATGGGATACAAACAGCTGAGCACTTCACATGATGAATAAAGTCAAGCCAGCTATTTATATCACACATCATTTTGGTGTTTTGTTTTTAGTTTGGAGTTTATTATACCATGATGATTGTCAGTGCCTGATTTATTTTATTTCCAAAATCAGGTAAGCTGCTAACAATAATGACATCAGGTGAAAACTTAAAAGATGTTGAAGAACACTGTCACTGATTCCTGAACTATAAGCTTGCAAGTTATTGAGTGCTGTATATTGTTAATTATTCAGAGACATGTTTGTTCCTGTTTCTATCAATTTCTCTGTAAATAAGCAATGCAAAAGGAATTTTTTTGCTGTCATGTGAAAGATAAAGTCTAACTTAACAAAAGTGATGTTGACACAGCAGGGGTACTCAGAAACATGTCAAGTAGTGCATACATCTGTTCCTAGCAAGTTAGCACTGTGCAATGCACATTTCAGAGTCAGTGATTGCTGTAGTGTTACAGCAGTATCCAGACACAGATAAGTAGGACTACAGTAGTCTACCAGACATCAACACATGCAAATGCAGCAGTCCAAGGGTATGGAAGTCATGCAATTAGCCATGTGCACTTTACAGGAGCCTCTGCCTGGGAGTGAAATAATGTGAGAGAGTGAATCAAATACAAACTCTACTGCTCTGTTATGGAGTGAAGAGATGGAAATGTACACCAGCTTTTTATGGTGTACACCCATTGCAGGGCTTTTACCAGTGCAGCAAGGTAAATAGCAAGGTCGTGTGTGTGTTTGCACACGCATTTGTGTGTGTGAGTGGCCATGACTGGGGAATTTCACTGTGTGTGTGTGTGTGTGTGTGTGTGTGTGTGTGTGTGAATGCGCGCATGACTGTGTACGTGCGTGTATGTACAGCAGTACATAGGATGCAAGAGAGATGAAATTCCATATGTGATGGGTGTGAATTAATTGAAAATATGTCGCAACAGAGAGATGTGAAATCCCCATCATGACCAAATTGTTTCTTGGGCTACCGCTGCGTGACTGACAATTGCCTGTATCGCTAGCACTTGCTAGTTCTTTTAAGAACTGTGGAAGCTTTTCTCATTGTTTTCTTAGTCTAATAAAATTAAATAATTTGTCAGTTTGTGAACACATGAATGATTATGACTTCTTCTTATACTAGGATTAGCCACAGTTAGGATCGATTCAGTCCTGCATTGCATTACATTCTGATAATTAATTCCCAGACATTATTTTTCTCCTCTGACTTGCTAAATCACAGTTGGAATGAGCACCATGGCACTTACTTGTTGTGAAGATGGTCTCTATGATCTTGCTCCTTATATTACCATTAATAGCCTGCAGTTTAACTGTGTACTGAGTCGATGCTTTCAACTCCTTCATGTCGTAGGACAGAACACCAGGTCCCAGAATAACTTCCTGTTTGTAAAGCAAAGAAAGTAAGTTATTAAAATGATTATTTAGGAAACCACTTTGAAAGTACATTCTTTCACATGGGTGACACAAATATAATATGATAACCTCTAGTGGCTTTTAGAAAGAAAAATTTCAGCTTGTTATCTCAATATTATAATTTTGAACTCCGCATGTAAAAATTAGGAACTTTGCAAAATGTCTAATATGTTTGACTTGCTCATTGGTACAAGAAGATGGAGCCCTTAAGTAAGAACTAGTAATCGATAACTCCTGTATTCCATTAGCAGAACTGGCAGTTGGAATGATGATGGGGCATTAATAATAATGAATAAAGTTTGCTGACTTGTCTGAGCCAAGAATTCCCAGGTAGTGCTAAAGACTACAGTGCAGATTAGGGGCTGTAGTTCTGCCACAGAATGGAGAGATGAATACACCAACAGACTGTCTGCAAACAGGCAAACCAACATCATTATATGCCACATGTGGATCTTGACTGTGTGTATGGAATAGCAAAAAAAACTATTGCTGTCTTCAGAACAGCATCATATTGTGATACCTTGATGTACTCTATGTCCACTCTCCCAGGACCTGCAATCTTCTCCATATTCTCCAAGACCCTAGTCTTGGGAGAAAGCTGGTTAAGTACTGATTAGAGGTGTTAACACCAGACACTGAAAAGTGATTCTGGTACTCAACAGATGACAGGACACGGGGGGGGGGGGTGTTGGGGGATAGAAAATCTAGTATCTTTATATTTGGAATGTGCAAATTGCTACATGATGCATTGATACTGAATGACTTAAATTGATCATTTTAAATGTGAGAAACTGGGTCAACAGCATATATGTTGGAGCTTTATGCATATAAAATATTGATGTAGATTGTATATGGATTTCTGTGAGGCATTGTGACAAATTTGTAAAAACATTTTGGTGGGAGTTGTATGAACTAATGAAGAGCAGGACCGTTAAGATGATTAAGGACGATGCAGTGGTGTGGTAGAAATAAATCTTCACTAACTGCAGTGATGACTGGCTTGCTCTGACCATCTGAACTGAGTTTGATCAGTTTGGAAATTTATAGCTCATGGAGACACCTGCAAAGTGATACACCTATAGATTATACAAACAGAGAGTAAATTGTAGGAGAGCAGGAGTATTTGAGCTGGCTACACCAAGGCACAGACAAGTCTGTTGCATGGTATATCACATAGAATCCCATGGAAGGAAGGGTGCATTTTTGGCCATAATATTGAAAGAGGTTTGAATATGATCAGAAGTGGAAAAGCTGACAGCTGAGGAAAGGGAAAAAGATATATAAGTGATCCTAAAATGGGTACCGAGTCATAGCTGCAGAAGGAATGAACATAAAGATTTTCTACCAAGCAACAAGGAGGAACGCTTTCCACTGTAGCAGGCTTGAGTAATACAAATGCCAGAATGTTCTCCTAGGTGATGGGAGGTATCATCAAGATATGCTGATGAAGTATTTCACCTGTAGCAGGCTTGGGACAGCTTGCATATTAAAGAGTGCATCGGTTCTGGGATCTGATTGTCAAGACATCTTTAATTTGATAAAAGATACACTGGAGAGTGATGCAGATATTGCAATAACTGGTGATGTTGGAGCAACTAGTAAAATCGTATGTATTTGACCTGTTCACCTTTGGTGTGAGAAAGAGGTAGGAAGCATCTTATGAAACCTTATTTTGAAGAGGACATAAAACATAATGTGGGATGCATTTGTCCATTTTTTGTTGCATCTAAGGGTATGAGCTCATTTTAAGAATTTGTAGGATGTCATCTGGAGCAGACTGGGAAAATAAAAAGTAAAAGTCTTGTGTTTGGAGAAATATGAGATGAAAACTGAGTAACCCATCAGAATCTAGTGATGGAAACTTCAAGTAAGACTGTAACATTAAAATGCAGACAGAGTTTATAGTTACTTTAGCTGTTAACATTCATATTAAATATTTATGTATTCAACAGAAATCTTAGTTATTTTGAAAACTAAAACTGGTGTTATGACCTTTGAAAGATGTGTCTCTAGATTTATAATTGTCAAGATATTGTGCAGAATCATGGTGGTCTGTGATAGTGCTTCTATGAAACATATCAGTGCATCAATGCTGTTACTTTTCTGGAGTTTATCAGTCTCAAAGTTGCTCAGATTTATGTTTGTTTTTAAATCTTCCACTTCTCCGTGTGTTCCACCAGTGCAACTTTGAAACTAACAGGATAAAAGCTGCTTAGACAGGCCCTGCAAATTCACTCTAAAAAGAAACAAAAATAAATAAAAAAAAAAAAAAAGAGTTACCACCTTATTATCTTGAGGCTCATGTAGTTACCTCACAGAGACACTAAATTATCTCGTAACTTTCCAGCAAGAAGATCCTCCAGCTTTTTCAGTAGTCCAAGGTGCAACCTACGAGGTGCGAATACCTTGTCCGTGGCCGATTATCATACTTTTTCTAAGGTAAATATATTTTAAATGCACTCACAAAGAGCAACGTTTGGCATATATTTTTTTAAATGTGTTTTAGTTGAAAAAAAAACAATGAAGAAATCTTCTTAAAGGATATGTTCATTCACCATTGACTTTATTTGTGAAAATTCTTGTCTGTTCATCCATCAATTCTACATTGCGACTGGATTTGAGAAAGATATGTAAAGCCTTCATTTTAGAAATGGTGGTTACAGGCTGACAGATCTTCAAACTAGTTCTGTATTTGTTGTATAACAAGTTTAGATTTAGGTCATTATATGTTCGTGTTCATAGGAAAGTACTAGGCTAGCGACTATTGCTGGGCATTTTAAGCCTAGCCAACTTCCTTAAAGGTGAGAATCAAACCTTGTACCTTGTGTCTGTTAAACACCTTAACCATTATTCTAACCCCAACCCCAACATTTATATATAAAAGATGAACATCTTGAATTTCCTGTTTTTATAGGGTACAACATATGAGAATCTTCATTGACTTCCATGGAAAATGTTTCTAGCTTTAAAAATTACACTTTTTCTAAATGGTCATTTTCTTTAAATGCAGTAATACTTAAATATTCTTCAGACTTTGTAATTTTGTAAATGTATTCTAATTTCAGTTTAAGGATTTCTGTATTTAGAGACTGAATACACATTTTTTATTATTTAGACAACAGCAGAAAGGTGATCTTTTCTGTAATGTAATGTTCAACCATGAATAGTAGTAATCCGTTAACAATCAACCTAAATACACTGTATGACTAAAACAGTCTTACACTATGGATATTGTATGGAAGTCAAGGACTTTATACAAAATAGAACAGATCAGGTTTTGTTCCTTACTGGTAGGGAAGTGATCAAAAAATTTGCTCATGCGCGATTACCTCAGTTTTGTCCATATAGGTTATTCTCCTTTTTGTCTTAAACGACTTTCAAGAAATAAATTCTCAACATAATACTCATCCTCTCCCTTAAACCACTATAATCTACAATAAACTAATGTGCTGTAACCTTCCATATGCTGCCTTAATGTATTGTTTAAGTCTAGTACAGACACCCGAGTGCCAGCTGTTCGAATACGACTATCCCACAGCCATCGACTTGAGTAAATTCAAGCTTGCATGGCTGGCCGCTCATGCTCAAACTTGACTACATGTTTGTGTGAGATGCAAATGCCATTGGGAGAGAGTGGGAGTGCAGATTAGGATTGTAGACAGCAAATAGGAGGGAGATTTAGGATTAGGGCCAGGGAAGTTTAGGGTTACGGAGTAAATGGGGACGTTAGGTTTAGGTAGCAAGAAGGGAGTTTTATGTTTAGGGAAAGGTAGGGGAGTTCTAGACTTAGTAAGTGGAGTTTTAGTGTTGGCACATATTGTGGATTTTAACTTTAGGGAGTGGGAAAGAACTTTTAGGTTTAGGAAGTGGCAGCAAAGTTTTAGGATTATGGAGTGATTAAGAACTTCAGGTTCGGGTGAGTGGTTTAGGGTTAGGCAGGGGAGTTCTATGGTTAGAGTTAAGGAACAGGTGAAAGCTTTAGGACTATAGTTAGAACCCTAGTAAGGCTATGTAGTTCAGTAGCTTCAGGTGATGGAAAGGCTAGGCAATTCACTAGAATTAAGCCACAGACAGGTCATTTGCCAATTAGAGCAAGAAGTGGTAAGTAAATGTGTCACAGCCTACTAGAACATGTGGACTTGTAGTAGATCTGTTTTATATTACCTTTCTAAAACAGTTGTCTTAATCAAGGTGATCACTTTCTGTACCATTTCTAAGTCTGTGCACTACCTTTTCATCGAATGATATTATCACACCCTCTTCTCTTCTCAGCCCATCATGACTCTCTGCACGGTTTTATCCAAGCAGTAGTATCATTACCCTTTCTCTTCCATTTCACTTCTCCAAAGCCTTATTTTCACAGCTCTGCAATCTAAAACTGGGTGCACCCTTTGCTAATAACTTCTATATCCATGGACCCTTTCCTGTCAATGGGTTAATTTGTCCTCTACTATTATTATCACTTTTTCCCGTGATCTCCTTCTCTTCTTGTTCTCATGTGAAATCTTCCCACTTAATAAACGTCAGCTCTCCCATTGCAATAATACATTACCCTGTTTGAAGTATCTCCATCAGTTGAATGAAATAGATTTAAAGGCTTAACACATCCAAATAAACACTTCTCCTACCATGCATTCATCTCAATTTCCTTAACTGCTTTTCACTCATTAAGGAGTTCCGAGATTACTTTCTTGCCTCACTAATGCTATCTTATTCCTTATGTTTCCTCCTGTACAACTCCATTATTCCCTCAATCACACCATTTGTCACGTTTTCACATTCTTATGTCTGTCTATAAATGACAAATATTCTAAATACTATACATTATGTAAATAATAGCTATAATACTTAAATCTTTTGATAGTCTCACCTTATTTACTAATTCCCTTGTATTTTTAAATTAATGTTTTGAATGACTGACTTACTCATATATGCAAAGTTTGATGTCCTAATATTTGTCAGATATGCCATCTCTGCATGTCATTCAGTGCCTTTGGTCTGCTAAATTAAGCAGGAGTTCAAGATGCATTGCTACATGTTTAAACAATGTGTTCAACATAATATATCTTGTTGTCACTCTACCTGACTGCATATGTATTGCCTTATTGGCCTTTTATTCTTGTGCCCTTCTTATGTTGTAATGTTTAGAGCATTTCTCCCTGGAAATCCCCTGGAGTTATACCAAATATATATATATATATATATATATGCACACACACACACACACACACACACACACACACACACACACGAGTACCTAATGAAACAGTGAATGTTCAAAAAAAAATTAAATCTAAAGAGACTGAGGAACAAAACAACAAGAACAAAAAAACAAACGTAAAACACTATTTTGTGAAAGGCAACAAGCCACATTGCACAACCACCAATTGGTAGTAGTATAATCTTCTCCAATGTTGCACAGCAGTAGGGAAAGACCAAATTACTTGTCCCCTCTGTGCCAAGTTCTTAAATGCAAATCAGTTGGCTTTAAGAGAATGGAGTCTGTTGGTTCAGCAAATCAAAGTAATAAGAACATAACACACACACACATATATATATATATATATATATATGTATATATATATATATATATATATATATATATATAGATATATATATATATATATATATATATATATATATATATATATATATACACTCTATAATGACAGGTTTATTCTCTCTCTCTTTTTATTGAAAGGTGAAAAAGGTACAGGTGACTGAAAGTCAGCTAATGGAAACTTTTTTCGTGAGATCATGGAACAAATGGAATAGGGAATTTTTTCCCTTTCCCCACTGTAGTACAATCTTTAAGTTACTATATATAATTAGCAAGGGGTGCAGAGGGCTCTCCCCCTGTTAAACAAATGTGTGTTTTTTTCTATTTATTACCTTTCAAATGTTTGAGTTTGATTATGGGTGGCACATAATAGTGGGATTTTGATGAAATGTCATAAATTCATATATATTTAGCTACATAAGTACATTTAGAAAAATGAGGTGGCAAAGAATGTCAGATTTTCTTTCTTTAAAGGCACACCCTTTAGTGTCAAAGGGCATATGGATAATTAATTCATGCTTTAGTAGAATTATTGTACAGGGCAAGCTCAGCAAAAATATGTCATATGTGTTGATATTATCAGTATACAGTGGGACTAATGTATAGCCACATGGTATCTCATATGTGTTGATATCAGTATACAGTGGGACTAATGTATAGCCATATGGTATCTCATAATATGTCATATGTGTTGATATTATCAGTATACAGTGGGACTAATGTATAGCCACATGGTATCTCATAAGCTTTAATCTTTGGAGACTGACAGACATCTCACTGATATAAAGCTTTTCAATGTAAATTCAATTCAGAAAAATATTTGCATTCATAAACTTAGTATTTCCATGTTGTTCTTCTATGAATGAAGGAATTTGCCACAGCTGGTACTCTGTACTGGAGTGGCTTTTATGATGATGAATTTTAGCATTTTAACAGGGGTCCCACTTAGTGACCAGTATACAATTCATGACTGGTCATAAAAAGTGCTAGCATTGTAAGCATCACATGGTAAACAATGAATGCCTGCAGTATCCTTGTAGTACAGTCTTACCTTCACAGTTGCATCAGCTGACTCGAACACCAGGAAATATCCTGTGATGGACCCTCTGGGTGCCTTCCATGTGAGAAACGCAGTCTCCAACTGGATGTTGCTAGCAGCCAAATCTTTAGGTGCATCTAGACCTAGAAACACAAAGCATGTACTGTGGTATTCATTTACATTCACACATACACATATATATGCTAAAAAGTTATTTAAATAGCCTGGTATAATATATCATCATAAAAAGAAAGAAAAATGGCAGGCCGACTTGCATTTCAGTTGGTAAAGCTCAAGGATGTGTCATTAAATGTCAGTTGAAGTTTTATGTTGAAATTCAATAACACTATGGAGCCACTAGGGGGCATTTCAAGTACTAATGACAAGCAAAGGAAACAGACATTTTGGTGATGTAGAAACAGGAATGATGGACACACCCATTGTGTCATTGCAGGAGCCCCCATCAGCACCAAGTGTCAGATAAGTAATGTTGTTGTGTAAAGAGCATAAAATGCAATACAGAGTCAAGCATGTCCAAATCCATTAACATTCTAATAGCAAGCAGAGTTCTTCAGAAGAGACCTTCACACTGTGCAATGCAGTCACATTTTATATTATCTGCATAGTATCATGTAATCTCATGATATTTAACTGACTGCCACAGGTATCAAATGATGGTGTTTGTTTGGGTCTATGTTAAGACATCGACAAAGCCGGCTTTATAATCTAAAATGCTGGTAATAGATAATTAAATATACCAACTCTGAGACTGCACTACAGTGAGGAAAGGGCAAATTTTCTGATCTTCACCATACTGCAATCTCACAAAACACACTTCTATTACTGGCATTTTCGTTTATAAAGCCGTTCGATTAACGGCTTTTTTGATGTCATAATATAGACCCCTTTGTTTATCTAGGCTCACTAGTGATACACCTTAATCCTCTAATCAGACAGGATTGCTGTGTTGTGGTCTCACTATGTAAACATGAAACCATTTGTGTTGCCTTTCAGTATTAAGGTAGTTCAAAAGTATGGACACAGTAAACCTGGAGCCACAATTCATGATAAAAAGGTTGCTTTAATATTGAAATGCTGATTAAAACAAGTAAAAGTTGAGCTCTTTCATGTTCTTAATAAAAACTTCTTCTGATAAAACCATGTGTGAAAAACTGAGTGTGTATATATATATATATATATATATATATATATATATATACACACACACACACACACACACACACACACACACACACACACACACACACACGCCAATCTAGATCACATGATTGCCAAGCCCCCATTGATGTCATCCTTCCTTTCGGAGGGTTTAAAGAGGATTTCTAGAAGATTTAAAGGGCAATGCAGGTAGAAAACTGACACGAATTACTACAAAATTAAAGACAGTTTTTACACGTGCTTCTGATTTTTTTTACATACTAATAATGTACTAACAACATATTGCAGCCATCACCTTTGTACAGATTTCAGTTTTAAAATGCAAGTGATGGATATTTGGTCATTCAAACCAGGTCAGTTGATAGCATTAAGTTTCAATTACCAGCGATGTTCACGTTTTTCCAGATTGAGTGTCTATGGGCCCCCATTCTCTGATAAGACAAATTTTTCTAAAATGAAAAATGTAAAGGTGCAGTCAAGGTATTCCATGGTATATTTGGAAAGAGCATTGGTATCCTTTTTAGTTCTAATATAAGTGTGCTCATAAATTCTGTCACTTAGACGCCTTTCTGTCTTACCAACATAAAACCCTTCACAATGTGGGCATTGAGCACAAAAAATGACTTTCGTAGAATTACAGTTAAAATATTTTTGGGGTCTAAACTAGACACCATTAATGATAAACAAATTGCCAGTTAAAATATACTTGCAATATGGGCAGGAGTCACATTTTGCCATCCCAAAGTCCTTTGATTGTTGTATTGATTTCTTCTCAAATACAATTTGGAGGTTTTGTCCCTTTTTATAAACAATGCTTGGAGCCAAACCTACATGTTCTCTAATGTGTTTGTCATTTGTCAAAATATTCCAATTTTTATTACGTATGCATCTAATATGGTAGATGTCCAGATGAAATACTGTAATAAAGAAATTCTTATAATTATAATGAATGTTTATTATTATATAAACCTTCACAGGGACTACAACCACCTTGTCATATTTGGGGGGGGGGGGGTATTATCAGCTTACCTACCTGACTTTTTGGAACTGCCACTTGTAATCAAGGCTTTTAGAAAGTGTCTTGCTCCAGTAATTGTTTATTGGAGATCTAGGAACCTTCATATTTTATCCCTGGCTTGATAACTGCTTCATTAGGGTGCTTTCAGAACCTGTGGGGGGGGGGGACTGTTCTTCAATACCCCAAATTCATATCTCACCCTTCCAGGAAAGTGTTGTTCAGTGAGTTCTTACTGGATTCTAGCAACTGAAGGGCCTAACTCCCTTTAGACAAAATGGAATCTTCAGCTCTGGACATCTAGCAGATGATTTACAAAATATGGTTATAGCCAGAGAATTTCTGAGGGAGCCCTCATTCATGAGATCCAAAATTCTGATAATTTCTTTCCATCCAGATGGTTTCTAGGGTGCACAGGGAGATTCTATGTGGTACAGTATTTGAAATTCAACATACTTTGCATATTTGCACACCTCAGCTAACCACTCCTATTATTTGGCATTCTGAACAAATATGACAATATATATATCTATCTATCTATACACACACACAAATATATATGTGTGAGTGTGGGTGTGTGTATACATCTATTCATCTGTATCTTTGTTTCTCTCTCATATGTATATGTATATATATATATATATATATATATATATATATATATATATATATACACACACACACACACACAAATATATATGTGTGGGTGTGTGTATACATCTATTCATCTGTATATTTGTGTTTGTTCCTCTGATATATATATATTTATGTGTGTATATATATATATATATATATATATATATATATATATATATATATATACATACACACACACACACATACATACATACATATATACATATACACACACACAAATATGTATGTGTGAGTGTGGGTGTATGTATACATCTATTCATCTATATTTTTCTGTTTGTTTCTCTCTCTCTCTCTCTATATATATATATATATATATATATATATATATATATATATATATACACACACACACACATAAATATATATATGTGTGAGCGTGGGTGTGTGTATACATCTATTCATCTGTATATTTGTTTCTCTCATATATATATATATATATATATGTATATATATATATATATATATATATATATATATATATATACACACACACACACACACACACACACAACTTACTAGGGCAG
This sequence comes from Protopterus annectens, assembly GCF_019279795.1. Taxonomy (NCBI): domain Eukaryota; kingdom Metazoa; phylum Chordata; order Ceratodontiformes; family Protopteridae; genus Protopterus; species Protopterus annectens. Next base: position 760,011,203 of record NC_056750.1, on the reverse strand, counting down.
TTGGATTACGGATTTTGTATACAATAATCAAAAGTGGCAAAATAATTCTATAGATAACAATTCTACAGATAACTTAGCAATTCAAGATAAAAGGTCATTTTGAGCTTACCTGTCTCAAAGCTGGTGGAGATGGTTGGACTGCGTTGTACACCTTTCACAGCATATATTCTCACAAGATATTTTGTTGTTGGCAAGAGATTAGTTGGCTGGAACTCCACATTGTTGCCTGAAACCCTTCTAGTCACTGTGGGAGCTAAAATAAAAGCAAAAAATATTTAAACAAAATGTTTGGTGTACTTCTTGTTGTGTGCAGGTATAGTCACATCATCTACTTCATGTTTTAGTCTCTCTGTATATAGGTTTGTCTACATATCTATCTATCTGTCTCTCTCCCTATCAGTCTATTTATCTATCTATAGAAGGACTTATCCAGTTAATGCATTAATAAAAATAAACAAATAGATGCAACAGCATAATTCACCCACAATTAGTTAGGAATAAAGTAGCTGTAAAATTAATAATAAAAGTTTCCGTACCATTTCGAGCGCTGTATTCAATAACATACTCGTCAACGCTTGCAACTGCTGGTTGCCAGAGAAGCAAAGCTTCAGAATCTGTCACATTCACTGCCTGAAGTCCCGATGGTGCGTCAATAGCTAGAAAGGAACGAAAACCACAGCAATAAGTATATAGCTGACTCAGTCATTTCTGTATGAAAATAAAATTTATTGGGAAAAGAAGAACTTTTCTGTATGAGTTACAAATGCAACAATCTGCTTGAACTTTTTTAGAAATTCATACTATTCAGTGAAGCATTGGTTTAAATGGGAAACAAAACTGAAACTCTGCAAACCTTCCTTTTCCCTAATAACTGATAATGCTATTCACCCTTTATACATTAATGAATCTGGCTACAAATTTTGTTAGCTTTTTAAACTCCTTTTTTTCTTATTTCTTTTCCCTTTGTTAGTTGTCATAGAGTATCGTTTAGATAAAGGAGAGTTTATTATGAGTTAAACTTGTATTTTTTTTTGTAAATTATACTGCATTCTGGTCTGCAAGACTTGAGTATTTTTTTAAAGTAAACCTTGAACACTGATGGTAATGCTTAATAAAATAAGGACATATGGTCTGCTATGCTTACACACATTATCACAACAAGTAAGACACCCGAGAAGCCATAATTTTAACATATGCATCTCAGAAAATAAACATCTCGATTACCTGTAGAACTATATATTGTTCTTGAATGAGGGGAGTTGTACTGTTAAACTACAAAATGATTTCTGGCTAAGACTATGCCTATGTGGTTGATACTGCACACTGGAGTTTCTAAGCAGTATGCCACTCAGTAACTAAGCTGTTTCTGCTCAGTGACTGCCCCCCCCCCCCCCATGAGTGTACCCAAAATCCTCCAAAAGGCTTTTGCACATCAGAGGGAGACAAGGCAGCAGTCCATATTCCTGTGCAAATTGTATCCATGCACTGAGTCAGTTTGGAGGCTTACTTCCATTGTTCTACATAGCTATATAAACCTACTTGTCCATCTGCCAAGAAGCTCAGCTAATCTCATCCCCAGCCTGATGTTATTTTCACATCATATTTTGGGTCAATGGCTTATTGGAGACCAAACTCAGAAATTATCCATGTGGACTATGTCCAGAACCATAGCTACCTCATCTGGTGCCATGTGCAAATCCTCAAACTTTCACTCCCCACCTTAAGTAAAGTTGAGGAGCCAAAAAAAAAAAACGATCTTGCCCACTTCTGTAACAGTAGAACTGTTTATTAAAACTGTAACACCTTTTTGCCACAGCTACTGAATATTCATTTTATATGCTAACTGGTTCAAAATCTCAGCACTTCAGCCATGTTTGCAAATGCAGTATGGACATTCATTGATGAAGCCACAGTATCCTCAGACATTCATTGTTGAAGCCACAGTATCCACAGACGTTCATTGATGAAGCCATGATATCCACATGGTTTCATAAAGCAATGATGGTACTGCAGTCCCAGAACACTGGGACCTGCCAAACAGGCCAAATGACAGCTTGCACCAGAGCATTCGCTCCTTCATCTCTTGGCTAGTTTTTACTCTGGGTCTGCTCCAACCATTTTTTACCTTTTCTTTTTGGTCAGGTATTCATGGTATCAAGCTATCAAAGTGACATAGCCGAAAACTAGGCTATTGATTCGAGGCCTTTTTAAGAGTAGGGGTATGTATACTTAGGAATGGGGGTCCAAGCATTCCTGCTGTCAATATATCAGCAATGGCTAGGTTATAATCCCCATCTTTGTTTGTAGTTCACTGGACTGAGAGAAGAGGGAGAAAATGAGTTTTATATTTTTTTCTTCTTTCAACTTTTTCCCAAGCATTGTTTAATTTTGTAGATGGTATATATAAGGCTCAATGGTATGTGGTCTTTTCTATACATTGAGAGATATGGGGGGACAGTTTTTGCATTTGCTGCAATCTTGGGAAAGTTACCATTTTAAGGTTGCGACTCCTCAAGTGTTTAGACCTTTTAGTTCTGAATAATCTCATGTCAGTTAAACACCTTGAAACAGCTTCGCAAATACATTCATTTGCTTATATTAACTATGTATATTGCACATAAGGAAAACTTTAGACATGCATTATATTGAAAATAATTAAATGAAGATGGTTGATTTTCAAAACAGTGGTGAGGTCCGGTCAGTTGTCCAGCACGAGTATTGCAGTGGTACATATAACTTGTATTTAATGTTTTATATTGGTCTGCTTTCACATGCAAGGTAGCAGGACAAATCATGTTATGTACATATTATAATATAACAATTGTATAGTATTGATATCTATTTCATTTGATGGATTATTTTTCATCAGATTATCATTTTATGAGACCTTCTTATTAAATGGGTTATTGTTAATTGTTTTAGGCTATTCAAGTTTTTGTAATGTCAGATGTAATTAATAATTGCATTAGTTAGGGGATGCACTGGGCAATGCATCATGTATGTCAAGGTATAGGGAACTTGTGCACAAGCCAAAAGAATTATATTTGAGTGCATGTTCACTAAAATGGGCTCATATACTCAATGCTCAATGGAAAATGATAAATCCATTTATTACACTTTATTATCAGTTTAGCTATGCGCTATAACCTATATCTTTAAAAATAAATCCTCATAAACCCACAAACATGTAGGTACTCACTAAAAGCCTACCAAAAGAACAGAATCCTCCCAAACACACACCACCCACACTCACCACTAAGCAAAAAGAAAGTACTACACTTATCAAGACACACACCCGTGTCTCAACAAATAAGCTCCTAAGGTAAAACCCATCAAACGTCTTGGTTATAGGTGACTCCATAGTGAGGCACACAGATGTCTCCCTCACCAGAATGGACAAGAAGGTCTCAGTGAGCTGCCAGGATCCAACAAGTCATACATGGACTCAAGTCACTCAACTACAAGTACAGTTATGACTTTGTCATAGTCCATCTTGGAGTGAATGACTTGAGATGTACCTCTCTGGACTATATGAAGAGAGACATGATGAAACTCTCTGCTTGTGTCCCAGACAGGTATGTTCTAGCCCTTAGCAGTATCCTACCCTCCCCTAGGATTATGCCACAATATTAACAAAAAATGATAGACTTCAAAAATTAGTTCAGTCCATGGTGATGATATGGCAGACAGACCTTGCTGCTTTGCTAGAGATGGTCTTCACCTGCCCCCCCAACCTAGGTTTTCAGATACTGGCAAAGGCCTTTCCTGCCCCATAGTGCCTTTATTAGGCAATGTCAAAACAACAAATTTTCCAATGTAACAAAATCTAAGACAGCCAAAATCAGGGTCATGCTGCTTAATGCTAGGAGTTTAAGCACAAAACTGCACACCCTGGAAGCACTCCTTATCTTGGAGGATGCTGACATCTGTGTAGTTACTGAGACATGGTTCAAGGCCACTGACAGCATTCTGGCCACGCAAGGCTACAATGCCTTTTACATGTTCAGACCTCAAAATGAGCATGGAATTGTATCCATCTTCATTAAAATGAAATACACTCTGAGACTAGTCAAACAGAATGACTTTCTCGAACTACTCCATGTCCAATTAATTTGGGAAAGTGCCATATCATATCATATCACTAATAGCTATTGATCCCCCACCATGATTATACTGGCCGTGAATATTTTATTTACACTGTGGCTCCATTAAATTCACTGACGACTCCTAAGATAGTAATTATTTGGGAAGAAATGATGTACTCTGCATTTACCCCAGTTTTCCGAGACCTCCCTCCCATGTTTCTTTTGACTAAGTCTGTCTCTCCTCTTCGCCTTTATATGATATTCTTACAGAAGCCAACTCCTTTTCGCCTTTTACCTTGGCTGCCATGTCTATATTTGTTTTCTCCTTACATTGTGTCTCCTCATACTCCTCACTTCCTTTTGTTTACCTTTTACAAGCCATACATTTTGACCAAACCTCTAGTCTAAAATTCTGATGTGGTCACAACATCCTTATGGTCCTTAATTTTTCCCTCTCCTTCATACCGTTGAGGACTCCATCCTCGGACCATTCCCATGACTGATTTAATCCTTCAGTCTTCTTCAGCTTGCTAAATCATCTTTGACCATAACTCAAAATACAAATGGTACAGTCTGCAGTACAGTCTGATTCACATAAATTGTCAAAAACTCCTCCAAAATGTGAACAAACACATGACTAGGAATTGGAAATATAAAATTACAGTGTCTAATTCAAATCAAGCTAGCACTTTTTGAAACTCCGAGGTGTTACATGATTATTTAATTCAAAGTGAAATAATTTGTCATCTCAGTACACAAGACTGCACAATTCACAGCCAGTAACATCTGGCATGATTACATGCTGTGTACCTCACAGTTCCTTGAGTACACATTGTATCATTTGCGCCTTAATTGATTCATTATCCAGAAGTGTGAATTCTGCATATACAAGGCACTTGAATGAAGAGGTGTGTTATCTGATAAAAAAATCACATCCCTGGTGGAGAGTGGAAGAAGGGTGGCACCCGGTACTGTGAAATTTAAGAGTGGCAGACCAAGAAATATAATATGCATTAATGAATATTTATATATGCCTCAGCAACAGTTTGATGGCTGCAAGTCCTTGGTCTTTAGGAAGAATTTGTCAGACAGATACAGGTGTCAGACCATTATAAATGGTGAAATAGAGCAGAGTTAATGAAATTTGTGCCACATATAGATATTGCCAATGCTGTTGGTGTCCAGTGAATTGTCCTGCAGATTGACCTCAAAGTCTTTCTGGACTTGTTCTATAATTTGACAGTATGGGTCATGGAAGATATGGGCACGCACGCGCACATACAGTATTCTAATAACTGAATTACAAACAGCATATCCTTGATAAGAGAATTATTTATTTTCAAATGCAGGTCATGTAAAGATCTAAAGTAAAAAAATGTAAATGATTTAAAACAGTTTAATAACAGTAATCATTTTTATGGAGAGAAATGCTTTATAATGCATCTGTATGTCCGATTACAGTTTTGCTTTATCTGAGATGAGGAATGTAGTAAGGGAACAATGCCGGGTTTTGCTTGGTAGATGATGTGTTTTTGTTTTGCAGACTAGCTAGATGAAGTTTCAGCCATCTGGAGACCCCCAGTGTGATATGAATATACAAGCCAGTAGACGGAAGGCAGATAATGAGTGGAATAAATTAAACATGTAGGAACTGTAGTTCTTTTTAATATACCCCTTTACATCACTAAAGCTGGACTATCATAAATAGCTTTTATATTTTGCTGCTGTCTGGTTGCCATACTTCAAAAATCATTACTGAATTTGAAATCCTGCTAGCACACGTACCACTGTAATCACTTCATGAGGCCTACACATTCAGATATTCAGCAGTACTAAAATACTGTATTCTGTGGCTACTTAGCTAAAGAAGGATTGGATATTTGATGTCTATATTACAGAGCTGTTATAAACCAAAAGTGATTTTGTTAATATTTTAATGAGACGTACTTCAAAATCTAGAAAGTCACCCATTGAATTATAGACTTTCTCCATCACTTGAATAGATTGGAGATGCATTTTATGGAAAAAGGTTCACAGAACATTAAAAAATATTAAAAAGTAAGTCCATGCTGTTAGATTAAATAAACATTGGTTTACTGCCATTAATGCCACAAACAAAATGAATATCTCACACACACACACACACACACACACACACACACACACACTTACAAGTATATGTTTTTGGAATATAGACATAAAGCATTTAGAGGTACACCTTAACCATTTTAAAATAAGGAACTAAAGTAAGGATCTTACATGTTGTTGTGAATCCTGATACCGGTTCGCTTTCTTCAAATCCTTTAATAGCGATGACACGGACTTCATATTCTGTGTCTGGTGTCAAGTTCAGAAGTGTAACCTGTGACTTGCTTCCATCAATTGTTTCAGTGTTAGGTGTTCCTGTGAAAATATTATACAGAAGTCAAGAAAATACAAAAACGTTTATAGAGTGTGATTCATGTAAGAAAGTTCATCTGTTCCTGCTTTGATTTTTTTTAACTTCAAGTAGTTATGTGATATGTTTGTTTAGTAATAGAAAACATAGCGGAAAGCTGCTATAATATCAAAAAAAATTATAACATACTACATGGCTAACTCCCAGAATAATTTATTTTTATAGCTTCATATTCTCCTCTGCATATTTAACCACTTTCTATAAAAATGTTGATTTCTTTCTTTCTTTCTTTCTTTCTTTCTTTCTTTCTTTCTTTCTTTCTTTCTTTCTTTCTTTCTTTCTTTCTTACTTCCTGTAGCTGAGGATCAGCTCCACCAGCTGCTCTGGTCATTCACTAGGCCTAATGGACGCACCTTACCTGACCCATATTCTGGGCCTCTGAAGAGACCAAGGACACTGGGGCCATGTCACATTACTGTTGGTAGTGGGTACACCCTATCTCCCCTCCCCCTCCTGGTAGCCTTGCAAGCTATGTTATGCTCATCACTGTGAAGTGCATGCACAACTTCCTAACTAAGGGGCACGCTGCTTGCAGCACAGAGGTTGCTTGGTCACTTCATCTGGCTATTGCAATGAGCTAGGCTGCCTCCTTCCTCCCCAGGATGGGTCAGCCACAGCCAGCTGCTCACTCCCATCATCCCTTGGCTGCACACACCAGTGCCTGTGCCACTGGTCAAACATGGGTCATCTAGGGCACAGTCAGAGCTTTATTTGTGAAAGATGACCAGACAAAAAAACGCTGATTACTTCTTTTGTGGCAATACCTGATGCTGATGCTAATGTAACTTACTGCAGTGGGTTAACTCCAAGCAACCTACAATATAGGTGCAAGTGCACTCTGGGGCTAATCACAAACAATCAGAACTTAAATGGATGCAAATCAATCCATCAAAACTAAACAATCAAAACCATGAGTCACTACAACAGTAAAAAAGTAATGTATTACAAAATCTAAGACCTGTCTTAAAGAAACATTGCAAGCTTCATCTTAATATTGATTACAACAACAATAAAAAATGAAAGAAAAAAGCAGCTACCCCAAACCTCCAATGTAAAGGGGTACTCCTTCACCTCCTCCTTTGAGCAAAGTCATTTTCCAAACCTCCTGATTTAAATATACTTACTCCATTATCTTAAAACTGTGGAAAAAGTGAATCCCCGAAAAACAGCATGCTGCACTGTAAACCACAATCCACAACCTACTTCATTGTGTAACACCTGAATGCAATAAATTAAATCTCAGCTAAATGTATTTGATAAAATGATATCCAACAAAATAATTCTTGGCAAAATGAGATTCTCACTGTTTTGTGCATGTGATCTGCTAATGTGGTTGCAGTTTGTGCATGTGATCTGCTGATGTGGTTACAGTTTGTGCATGTGATCTGCTGATGTGGTTTACAGTAAATGAAGAAACAAACTGAAAAAAATGGCCACCTTACCTCCACGTCTTGGAACATAGATGACCCTATAGCTGTTGACCTGTATTTTTGGTGGAGTCCAGCTTGCCGTTACACTACTGTCAGTGATACCAGAGAAGACAAGACCTTTTGGAGAGCCAACAACTGCAAGAAACAATTTTTCACATTGTTAGTAAAAGGGTATTTTGTGGTTATTTGCATACAGTTAAACCAGCACAGATGATATGTTCTATCTATCCAAATATTTGTTCTACTGCTAAAACGTAACACTCTGTCAACTCAGCTTGCACTGTAACTTTTTTTTTTATATTATTCCTGTCTAAAGAGTTATCCTTAAATGGGACTTTTCTACTTTTACTGTCATGCACTGTCTTTCATTATTCAGTATGTGAAGTCACAACTCCCTGCATATTAGATCACACCCTATTTTGTATTTGTTTAAAAAAATGGTCCAAGTAAAATGGTCTCATTTTACTGGTATCCTGGGATAACAGTCTGCTATTTTGAATTGCTCAGAGTAAAAAAGTCTCCAAGTAAGAGCTGAAGGAATCAAAGCACTACAGAATGAACTTTTCAGCAGCTTATAGACTGATTTCTTTGCACAACTGTTAGACCATTCTCACTATGTGTTGAAAGTGATATCATAATGTGTTCCCTCTTGCTAATACAATAATAGTTTCATTCCCCATAGAGGGAAATATGGGTGAGAAATGGGCAAGGGTAATATTTTAGCCATGGTACAATAATCATAAAGTTGCAGTCATTGGTGTAAGTGACCATTTGATATTCTGTGATTGTTTAGTGTAAGCCTTGGAATAGTGAGATTAAATGATCAAAAGGAGGATTCACATATCGTAAGTCCATGACTGCTGTTTGTCAGAATAGTTCCTTTTCTATGAGATATCATAATTTATAATTTGGTGCATATCAATATATATTTACTGCCAGAGGTATGGCAGACTTGCACCTCCGTATCTACGGGTGTAGGAAGCATACTTCCTGCAAAAAAAAAATTAAGATCAGTGACATTTGCTGTTCTCCTGCATGTTCTGACTTTTTTTTATAATTCCAGGACTGTCCATTACAAGTCGAATTACAATAATGAGCTCATAGTGACCCTACAAAGAGGTGTAAAATGAGGTCTCTGTTGGCTGTAAAAATAACAAAACCATAAAGCACAAAGCCTACACAGCTTTCTATTATCAAAAGAAAAATGCAAAGAATAACAAATACAGAAATAAATGTGGGTTGTACTATGCCTTTTCAAGAAGAAGAAATCAGTTTATGCTCAATGACTAGAAGAAACAAACCGGTCAAGGTCTGACCAGATGACAAAATAAAACAAAACTTTTTTTTTTTTTGCAGTAGGCAACACCTACCACCTTATTTATACATATGGGGCTGCACCCTCACACTTACTTTCTTAAATATGCTGATGCATGATCATGCAATCCTGACTTAAACTAAAAAGGCCAAAACTGCTACATATATGGAAACCATTCCAACAACAATTGTGTATGCAGAACAGCAATGAATGTATTTAAGTTCAGTAAGGTGTACATGAGAAGTTAAAACCTCATCTAGTTAACATATGATTGATGGCAGAGAAGCTATAAATGTGTATTAAAAGGAATCTCTGCTGCAGTGGGTGTGAGAGATGCTTGTGGACACTCTGTGTGGATATTTGTTATTTTCTAATTTTAATGTGTGTCTCAGCGGTGACTATAATAATATGTGCATTATGGAGTAAACCCCAATAAATAAAGATGCAGGTTTGAAATTTGTTCAAATAACGCATGTGTTTGATAATGACATTGGTTAGTGTTTGATTCCCACATTCAGGTAATTAAGATTGAAATGATGGGATGTGAATTAACATGATTTGTTTTCTATATTTAGCACCAATTTGAAATAGTTAATATTCACTACAGTAAATCTGAATTAGACTTAAGTTCTTGTTGCTTATAACAGATGATCAGGATAAAAGCCACAAAAACATGTTGAATTTGAGGAGACTTGAAATTCTTAGCACAACCAAGCCTTTTTGTATACAGCTTTCAAAAAACATATTGCGTATGATTTTGAACAATATATACATTCTTAAAAGCAGTTTTCATCCCATTAAAGTATAATTTCACCAAAACAAGTAAATGAAAGAATTCAGTGACAACTCAAAACCAGAACTGTCTTACAGCAGATATCTTTGCATTAGAATGGACAGTTTTCACTTTTCCAACTGCTTACCTAATGCTATAAATGCTTCAAGGGTGAGAACTAATTGTGTCATGCTGTGTGATGTAAACATGGATAGTTTTGCTCCAAGAGGCTCTAACCCTATAGTTATATGCCTAGGGGTGAAATGCAAAATCTCCTTTATTTGGGGGGGTATATGGAGATCATCCTTTTTTTCTGTGGAATGAACATAGAATGCACAAAAACAGTTGTAGTTTTATAGTCTTTCTTTCCTTCTTATCTAACACCACTAAATTGTATCTTGGGGTCAACCTGCAATCAGAATATCGATTACTTATGGAATTGGTACTTGAAAGCACCTTTCCCTTCCTGTATGCGCATGTGCAATACAAAAAATTTCCACTTTAAGATGACAAGTTTGTTTTTGGAACTTTAGTTAGTTGTAATCCTAAAGCTCACCTTGTTGTTTGTTTTCACATAAAATTAATAATTTACTTTACTTGATCACATAAATAAAGCAATGTTTTTATTAACTGCATTCTATTTTTTTTTAATTTGTCTGTGATAACCTCTGTGATGTATTGTAAATACAACTCAAATAGAGAAGTGTGACATTTTCTTGAATGAAAAATACATTTTGATTCAGAGATGTTTAAAACTGTTTTCTCACTGTCTTTTTACGGAAGTAAACATATCAAAATATTACAAAAGAAATTTGAAAAATAATTATAGCTGGAGGAGTACAACTTTTCATAATAGCTTAGACATAAATAAGTGTATTAAAAACATATACAACAATTAAAACAATGAGACTAAATAGCACTTTAGCAAAATGATGCTAAAGGAAAAAAAAAAAGTCAGCAGTCAGAGAACATAAAATCCTGTAAGCAAGGTTGCGAGGCAAACAAACATAGTAAGCACATGCTTTCCTGCAATCAAAAACTGCAAATACTGGCCAGCATCCTGAAATAGCATCACTTCAGCTACTTGAAAGTAAGAAATACAGTTAATAAAACATGCAAAGTATGTATCAGTTATCTTTTCTGTCCTGCAAAATGAATTTTTGGGATTAGTAATGCACTTAAATACATTGTTTTGCACTTTCTGAATTTTAAGCAAACGCAGTTTTAAGTGTAGAATATCATGAAAAAAAATTATCACATTTTTGATTATTACATCATGCTGATAACATTTGCTGAATTTGGCTCAAATGAGAAAAAGATAAAATCATTTTTTGTGTATGTGTGTATACACATGCATAAGTGTTTAGATTCCCTTAGTTATAATGCTGTGCAAGGCACAGCATGTTGACTTATATTTTTATGTTTTTGCACCTTTATTTATTATGGTGCACACAGTAAATCACCTGCCTTCAAAATCCAAAAATCCTAACACAGCTTTTGCACGCATATTTGACACAACAACTGAATTTATTCATTTGGTGCCTTTCTATTTTAAACAAGACACTTTTTTGGATGAACAATAAATTTCAAGCTGTTAAGAAGAATAAATATTTAATGTAAGGGTTTAACATTTGTAAAAGCTAAAATAAATATTGTGAGATCAAAAGTTTTCAATCTTTTCTGAAGAATTTTTTTTTTTTGTATTGTAATGCAAGGTCTTAAATATTCAAAAGTTAGAGCTGAGCACAGACTTAAAGTAACATAGTTAATGACTACACAGTTAAACATATGAAAATATGACTTAAAATTGAAATAATGAAGAAATGGAATGTCTGAAAAATTCTCCAGATCTACTTCATGCCACAAAGTAATTCTGGTCTTTATAAAATAATCAACTATGATCATTATATTAGGCATGTATAATACTGTTTTCTGTGAAAATTATATTTTCTCAAAGAATATAAAGCAGCCAATACTATATTTTCCAATCCATTATTTGTTGACTTCTTCTGTTGACATCTTTTGTGTAAATTTTGACATAATTCTGACTGTTGTAATTCCCATAAAATCTAAATGAAAAGTAAAAAAAAAAGCCACACTGAAGTGACCTTTAGCACCGTAATAGGTGTAATGCATGCCTAAAAAGTAATTGTCATCTTCGATAAGCAAACTAAGGCTGATAAAAGAATTGCATGTCATTTTTTTCTGAGCACAGAGCACATGGTTTTCTAACCACTTCAAATAAGACATTGCAAATTTCAAGCATTTCATATCATGCAGACTACAGTTCAATGCCTACTCACAATTATTATTATAAGTTTACTAAATAAACTCCAGGCAATCATTTGCACAGCAAAACATAGGATAATAATAAAAAAGGGGGCAAAGCTAGGGGCATAGCAATGCAAAAAGGCAGCCAAAGGAAGCAGGTTGGTATAAATGGTTTACACGGTATGTCAGCACGAACTCTTCCATCAAAAAAATACCTGTTGAAACTGCGGCACTGAAAGGTTGTGAACGTCGTCCATTAGCTACACCATAAAGATCAATTTCATACTCAGTATCAGCTTTAAGCCCTGTAATAAGTTTGGTACGATGTTCGCCTGATACTGTTAATTCCAGTGGGTCAAATTCTTTATTAGAATCTCTAATTTTAATAACAAAGCTGTCGAAGATACCATCATCAGTAGTCCAGGATAACAAGAAACTGTCTGAGGTAATATCTGAAACTAGAAGGCTTTCCACTTCTGGCTCTGCTTCTGAGACAAAGATAATTAAGAAAAGAGTTCTAGTTAATGTTTGTTAAAGACACAGGTGTGAGGAAGGAGCTGATACCTATGACGAGGGAGAAGATTTTATATTTCTAATAATCACCAAATGTTGTAGATGCATCTATAGCATCTTAAGGTTCTATGTTGTAGATTAGAAATATACAAACATATCAGAAGTCAATTTAGTATAACACTTTTGTTAAAACATTCACTTTTACCACAATTTTATATATATATATATATATATATATATATATATATATATATATATATATATATGAAATTTTATCCCCCCCCCAACAAACTTAAATCCATGTTATTAAGGTAGAAGTCTATTCAAAATATCAAAATGATTTTAGAGCTTAACAAAAGCATTGTCAATATCTTTGCAAATATGTAGTTCATATATGAAGTGTTAAAGGAATACATTAGTTCATTCTCATGGTAAAAATAATTTCCTCTGCCTTTTCTTAGAAACTGTGATCTAGAGACAGAGATGATCTCATTTTGCTAATTTGCAGGAGATAGCAAAAAATGTGAAACATAATCTTATCTTTCGTATTACAAAATACTCAAGTTGCAATATCATTGTCAACCAAATGAAGACTGAAAAAAATGAAAATATGTTCTACTTTTGCTTTCTTTTCTGCAGAAAATTGTAAGTACAACCGATGACTTTGAAGTAAAATTGCCTAGAAATGCATTGCTAAGATGTATATTTTCTCTGTTTTTCATAATTTTTAAACATTGCATGTCTGACAAATATAGCCAAGATTATAAAAATATACAATAATTACAGTGGTATCTAATCAAGATATATCACAAAAGACAACTGAAACATAATGGCAGTGACAGATTTTATTATTTTACAACAAGACAAACTGAAAGAGGTCAGCAAGAAACATTTTCACATGATTTAAAGTACCTGTTATAGCATGCGCAGTTAAAGGTTTTGTGTGATGCCCCGTGACAATGCCAGTGAGTTTAATTTCATAACCAATCCCTGTTATCAAGCCTGTAACTTTGAGTATCTGCTGGGCTCCTGAAACTGTATAGATCTGTGGGGCTAGCAATCTGCCAGAGTCTACAACGGCTACTACAAACTCATCAAAATCCTTCTCTAGAGCCATCCAGGACACTGTGAAGCCATATGGGTGTATGTCTGAAACTGTTAGGTTTTCCAGTTTGGGCATTTTTTCTAGAGAAGGGAATTTTCAGATAGTAAAACACATGGTCACATCAGGAAAAATGCAAAGGAAAGTACATATTTCATGAAATAGAAGAACATTCTGTAATTTTGAATAAAAAAATCCATCTATAAAGGATTATTTAAAAAAAAAAAAAAGATTACCACAGCTTTATTATTAGCGCACATTAAAGATGAATCATGAACATAGCAGTACAGTATGACCTAAAACAGTAAACGCATGTGAAGCATCTCTGTCATGGCAACTTATTAAAGGTTAAAAGTTTGAAAAGTCCCAAGACTATGTGCTATGATGAATTCATGTGCTTCCCTCTCATAAAAAAAATGTATATATATATATATATATTTTTTTTTATATGGCTGTACTAATAATAATCAAAACTGACTTACTTGAAGATGACTTTACCGAGACAAGAACACCAAACCATTACTTTATTGAACAATCACACTACCAAAGTTTTTAACAGGGTAAGTATGCACTTGGCCAACATGGAATGAGGAAACATGCAGCAATATGTCAAACCCGCCCAGGTAGGGGGCTAAAGCCCCGACACCACCCAATGTGGGGCTATGCCCCACACCTCTAAACTAAATATACCAACTCTAGGATCATACCACAGTGGGAAAAAAGGTCAAATTCCCTCTATTGGCCAAGGGCATACTTAACCTTTTAAAAACTTTGATAGTGCAACCGTAAAGTAATGGTTCAGTGTTCTCATCTCAATGAAGTAGTCTTCTGATAAGTCGGCTTTCAATTATGAGAAGTAGACTCATATATATATATATATATATATATATATATATATATGTATATATATATATATATATATGTGTATATATATATATATGTATATACACACACACAGTGTGCATGCATTTATATGTATTCATATTTAGCCATATATATGCAGTCTCACTATCCTTATGTTTTATTCCTACTTTGTTTTTTCTCCATCTTTCTATCATTCCCTCAGAGTTGTCTATGAAGTTCCTTATGTACTTCATCTGTGTCTCCTTTCCATATAATATACTGAATACTGTACTGATTGACTTAAAGTTTTATTTCTTTGCTTTTGGTACATAATATATCCTATTCCCGCCAGGTACTGTATACCCCACTTTTAATACTGGCAGTTGTTATTCTTTCTATATCCCAAATTTGTGATTTTGTATCCGCAGTCAATCAACAATATGCAAACTCACTCCAGCTAATGTTTTTTGCTTAGATCATATAATATCAAAGGTGCACCAAAAATGTAAATTTTATATATATAGGAATTTCAGATATTACCCAATCAGTATACAAATATTATATTTATGAATTGTTGATGTTTTGTCACTGTAAATATCTGCTGATCAATTATTTTAAGGCACCACTTTTTCAGTGTAATAATACTCCCTGTGTAGTCTTGTGTGCATATTGAAGCTGTATTTGAAGACACTATACTCATATTGTATTTTAACCATTGTGAATTCAATACTGCACAATTTTTCTGTGCAGTCAACAAAAACAAATACATTAATAAATAACTACATACATAAATAATAAAATGATCTGTAATATAAGTTGTAATGCAGTTCTTAATGGAAATATTATTTTTAAGTGAATACGCCATATTGAGGAAACCATTTCCAGAAGACATGAATACAAAATGTTAAGTTGTCAATCTCGCCTTCATTCTTGCTGGATGGGTTCGGAGCCAATCCTCGGCTCCGACCCGGCCACTTACTAAAGCTCGAGAGCTAATTTTACCAGCTCGAGGCAACCCTATATCCCATGATGCAAGGCGAAGACTACCCAGATCTCGTTTGCCGCTTCGCTTACGAGGTGCCTCTTTTACCAGCTCCAGGTAAGTTTTCTTCAGATTAAGACTTTTAGTCTCATCCCTTTTAGATTTATTTACCTTAGTTTTGTGAACCTTAATGTTTAATTTAACCCTATTCCCGTTAGTGTTCCCTATTTTTCGGGTTATTTATCCCTTTCCCTAGGTTAGGCCTTAAACCTCCCCCTTTCCTAATTTTTCCTGTCAGGGATTCTGTGTGTGTTTGAGTGTGTTGTATCCCTGTTTAGATTTATATTATTGGATTGGGTGTTATTTTGTGTGTGTGTCTGTGTTTCCTTGTTACTTGTGTTTCCTCAACACAGCTATGTCGAAGGACACAAAGGTCTCAGGCTTCAAGAAGTGTGACTCGTGCTGTAAGAAGATGTCTCTGACAGACGGTCACACTGCACCTGCAGGACTCTTGTGCTATCTGTCATGCCTTCAGCCCAAGAGTCCTGCAGGAGCGCAGAAATAAATTAATATTGAGGGGCTTATTAAAGCCTGAGAGCTCCCCGACTAAGTCGGCTCCGGGGAAGCCCTCGAAACCAGTTAGGCCTTCGGCTTCAAGTCCTAAGCCATAGGCTATTGGTTCTCCTTCAGTGTCGAGATCGGCTCCGGCCGGAGCCGATCCTTCTCTTTTAGAAGTCACAGTATCGGCTCCATCCTGCGCCGATGCTGCTAGATCTGGGCACTCAGTGTCGGCTCTGGCTGGAGCCGACGTATCCTCGGCTCCTTCGGCTCCACCTATCTCTAAAAAGAGATCACGATCCCCCTCATTGGAATCGATACGTTCGGCTCCGAGATCACCCCTGCTCTCGGAGCGGAGCCGTTCTTCTCGGTCGTCCAGGCTGTCTGATCACAACCTAGAGAGAGTGATAAGTAGACTATTAAAGTCTCAGGCATTGGCCCAAATGCTCCATAGCCTGTCTCAACAGATGGTAGCTATCACACATCCACCTAACATTCCTCCTTCAACTTTCTTACAGAGCTCGGAGCCAGAGCTCCTCGGAGCCGTGACTGTTGTAACTTCGGAGCCAATACCACCCCCCCTTTCGGCTCCGTCGTCCTCTGCTCCGATTTCCTCCTTGAGGCCTTCATTGGAGGGATCTGGGCGTCTGGTCTCTCTCGTCGGCTCTGAGGGGGCGAGTGGCATCGGACCCTTGTCCGACCCCGTTCTCCCTCTCGGAGCTTCGGCGTTGGTGAGCTCAGCTCCGACATCTACCTCGGAGCCGTCCCTGTCTGTGAGGCCTGGAGTTCCTATCTCTTCGGAGCGGGAACCTTCTGGCCTCTCTGACGGGGGAGCCTTCAAGCTGATGAGGAGTGTACTAGCCCCTGGGCGTAGTCAACGGTCATTTCCATCAGCTCCTCCCACTACAGTGCCTGCTGACGTCTCTTCCCACTCTCTTGCTCCCGGACCCAGAGATCCAACGCCTCAGGTTTCCCCATTGGGAATATATTCCTCTTCCGAGGCTTCTCCTGATCCGTCAGGTGAACCTCCATATAAGAGGACATGTAAGAGGAAACATCTAGACTCCCCCGAGTCTATTACATCTGATACTGACTTGGATGAGTCGGAGGGATCCCCAAGGTCCCCCTCTGAGGATGTCTCTTTCTCAGACATCCTTGAACTTCTTAAGCAGAGGGGGAACTGGCCTTCCCTTAATCCTTCCGAGGATGAGTCAGTATACCTGGAGGCATTCGGGTCTCGACCCTCCACCTCCTGGGTGTCTCTGCCTTTTGACCCTCTTATGGACGTGGTGGCTCGGAAGGCATGGATGGCCCCGGATTCGGTGGAACCTATTCCTCGGAGGCCTTCTAAATTCATTACAGCCCCACCTGATGGGCAATATTTGACAAAAGGTGTCCCGGTTGATGCCATGGTGGTGGCTGCAGCCACCAAGAAGGAACTAGCTGATCCTTCAATACCTGTCCATCCTCCTAACAAGGATTCTAGGACTATGGATAGGTACGGCAAGCGGATTTTTTCTTCAGCGACCTTTGCCATGCGATCGCTGAACTACTTGTGTCACTTCACCCGCCTTCAAAGAAATGTTCTTAAAGAGTTGGGAGAAGTTTTACAGGATCCGTCAGCTGCTGGGTCTCAGGATAAGATTAACTCACAGCTAGGAATCCTAAACTCCATTGTTAACTCCTCCATGCGGCTCATTTCATATGCAGCCGATGGAGCGAGTAGGGCCGCAGGCACAAGAGTGGCTTTAAGGCGTCAATCCTGGATGCGGCTTTGTAATTTTGCAGATCCCTTCAAAGCGTTCTTCACAAACTCTCTGTTTGATGGCTCGACTTTGTTTGGACCTCAAGTGAAAGACACCTTGACTAGATGCGAACAAGATGGCAAGACTCTTTCTGCCGTAGGAGTCCGTTTCTCCACTCCTTCAAGACCTTACCCAAAAGGTCAGAAGGGAGGGAAAATGTGGTTCCGCAAATCTCAAGGAGTCACGCCTGACGCACGAGGTCAGTTTACCCCCAGAGGCAGAGGGGGTAACAACAACAGACACCGCCCTAGAGGCAGAGGGGGTCCGCAGAATCAGGGTAGCAGGGAGCCTCTCTCTGACAAACCCTTCCAGCATCCCTGAGATGTTGCCTGATTGTCCACCTTCGGAGGCAGTCGGGGGAAGATTATCACTGTACCCAAAGCCTGGCTTTCCCTTTTTCAAGACAAATGGGTACAGTCGATCATATCCGAGGGTTACAAAATTCCCTTTATTCAAACCCCAGTTCAGCAAGAGGGAACCTTTCCAGACGTTCCACCCGGTCTAAGAGAACTAGCAGTACCAGAGATTTCAAAACTGCTAGCAAAAAGAGCCATCCAGCCAGTCCCAGCAGACCAAATAGGATCCGGTATCTACTCAAGGTTCTTTTTAGTACCAAAAAAGACAGGGGACTGGAGACCAATATTAGATCTCAGCAAACTAAACAAGTTTGTAAAGAAAACAAGATTCCGGATGGTCACGCTGCAGTCCATTCTACCCTTTCTGGGCAAGGACAATTGGATGTGCTCGGTAGATCTTCAGGATGCGTACTATCACATAAAAATTCACAGGTGCTCCAGAAGGTTTCTCCGCTTTCGGCTGGGCCCAGTCACTTCCAATTCAGGGCCCTGCCATTTGGACTCACTACAGCCCCCAGAGTGTTCACCAAATGTATGGCAGTGGTTACGGCTCACCTGAGACGTCAAGGATTCCAGGTGTTTCCATATCTAGATGACTGGCTCCTCACTGCCACCACCAGGTATCAACTTCTCCAAGCCAGAGATTACACCATTCACATTTGCAGAGGGCTAGGGATTTCTATAAATTTCAAAAAATCTGCCTTGTCGCCTTGTCAATCTATTACTTTTATAGGTGCAAAGTTGGACACCGTACAACTTTCAGCAAAGTTAACAGACCAAAGGATCTTGGACATTCAAAATCATGTCCAGGTGATTCTTCTCAGCAACAAAATTCAGGCCAGATTTGCTCTGAAAGTACTGGGTCTTATGGCGGCCGCCATAACACTTCTTCCCCTTGCCCGCTTTTACATGCGTCTTCTACAATGGATGCTATTCGCCCAATGGTCCTTTCAACAACTTCCCATGTGTCAAAGGATCATAATAACTCCAATTTGCAAAAGGCATCTGACCTGGTGGATATCGTCCCCTCAAGTCCATCAGGGCAGAACCTTTGTTCCTCCCGCCCCAGTCGCCACGGTTACATCGGACGCCTCCCTGATCGGGTGGGGGGGGGGGGCATTATCAGGGCAGGATGGTCCATGGCACTTAGCAACCTTTCGAATACCACCTGCACATAAATGTCCTACAGTTGAGAGCAGTGTTTTTAACGTTGCAAGCCCTCCACGACTCTCTTCCCCTAGGAACTATTGCAATCCAAACGGACAATATGTCCGTAGTGTGGTATATCAACAAACAGGGCGGAACCAAGTCCTATCCACTGTGTCGAGAGGCTCTCAGACTTTGGCAGTGGGCAATCTCTTCTCAGCGGTTTCTGATAGAAACGCATATCCCCAGGAAATCCAACATCATAGCGGACAGGTTGAGCAGAGCTATCCTCATGCCTCACGAGTGGTCTCTCAAACAATCAGTGATGGAAGAGATTTTTCAGGAGTGGGGCCTTCCTTGCTGCGACCTTTTTGCTCCACCTCAAAACAGCAAATGCCCCGACTTCTTCTCTCTCTTCCCCCTTCCAGGCCATCCCCCCAGAGATGCTCTAACCCAAGATTGGCCCCGGGGACTTCTTTATGCCTTTCCTCCCTTTCCTCTGATACCTCAAGTAATTCAGAAAGCAACCGCCTTGAGAGCCAAGTTGATTCTCATTGCCCCTTATTGGCCTTGACAGATATGGTTTCCGTTCCTACATCGTTATCTCTTGGTACAGCCATGGCATCTGGACCCGGTTCCAGATGATCTGACCCACCAGTCGGGGCAGCTGCACCAATCCATACCTTCTCTCAACCTCACTGCTTGGTTGCTCCACTTCCATCCCTAGCCAGGCTTCCTATGATTTCTAATCCCGTCCGGGATATCATAGTAGCTTCCCTTAAATCTTCCACCAGAAGGATTTACACTAGTAAATGGCAACGTTTCTCCTTCTGGGCAAAAGCTAGGAATATAGACCCCAATACTGCTCCGATCCATTCGGTCTTGGACTTCCTAGCTGAGATTTTTCATTCAGGATCTTCTTCCTCCACAGTAAAAGTTCAGCTGGCAGCCATTTCGAATTTTCATATAGGCTTTTTGGACCACAACATTATGTCACATAAACTTTGCAAGGCATTCCTTAGAGGTATCTTTTTACTTAAACCTCCGATTAGAGACCCCCCC
Organism: Protopterus annectens; assembly: GCF_019279795.1. Classification (NCBI taxonomy): domain Eukaryota; kingdom Metazoa; phylum Chordata; order Ceratodontiformes; family Protopteridae; genus Protopterus; species Protopterus annectens. The sequence goes on along the minus strand of NC_056750.1, from coordinate 759,990,505 downwards.
ACCACAGTGAGATCTAAATTTAATTTTAATATCCTTGATTCTTCCCCCTTTCGAACCTGCGGCTGCCTGTTCATTGAAATTTCTTTCTTGGAAGACACACTTTCTAGTCGCCATTACTTCTGCCAGGAGAGTATCTGAGCTTCATGCCCTCTGCATTCATCCTCCCTACTTAATCTTCCACAAAGACAGAGTTTCTCTAAGGACTAATCCGTCTTTCTTACCCAAACTGGCATCGCAGACGAACTTAAATCAATCCATTGATCTTCCATTTTTTTTCCCAAATTATTCTGATAGAGCGGAACAAAAACTACATTATCTTGATGTTCACCGCCAACTCAGATATTATCTGGACAGAACTAAACATTTTAGGAAATCTGATCAACTGTTTTTATCCTCTGCAGAGAACAGGAAAGGCCTTCCAGTCTCCAAGGTAACTCTATCTAGATGGCTGTCTTCTGTGATTACTTGCATTTATCAGCTCAGAGGCAAAGAGTTGATTTCTAGGCCAAAAGCCCATTCTACCAGAGCTCTAGCTACATCTACAGCTTTTCAGGCTAGACTTCCAATAGACACTATTTGTGCAGCAACCACATGGGCCTCTCCTCATACCTTTGTTTCACATTACAAATTAGACTTGGCCTCCAGAGACAGAGTGAACTTTGGTTCAACCATTCTCAAGAGTCTGTTCCATTGAGCCACCCAGGATAGAGGTGCTAGGGATGCGGTCCCATCCAGCAAGAATGAAGGCGAGATTGGCAACTTATTAAGAAGTTATGTACCTACCATAATGTTCCATGTTAGTTGTCTTCTCTCGCCTTCTTTCTTGCGTCCCGCCCACCATCCCCCTAGCCTGGTCAGACCGAGAATATTGTGCCACTTCTCTTAAGAGGCTTTATCCATTTTTTCTAGCTAATCAGCTTTCTAGTGTCACTAGATTAGGTTGATCCTTTTCGGGGGATTATGATTATTATTATTGTCATTTTTAGTATTATTACCTCTTCCTCCTCCTCTCCAGTTGGAGGAATATATTGCATAATTTCCTTAGCTACCAAACGAGATCTGGGTAGTCTTCGCCTTGCATCATGGGATATAGGGTTGCCTCGAGCTGGTAAAATTAGCTCTCAAGCTTTAGTAAGTGGCCGAGTCGGAGCCAAGGATCGGCTCCGAACCCATCCAGCAAGAAAGAAGGCGTGAGAAGACAACTAACATGGAAAGTTATGGTAGGTACATAACTTCTTATTTAAGGGTCACATCTGGAAAAAAGTAGGTCTAACTATTCAAAATAGATTAAATAATGAGCTTTGGTTAACTTTATTAAAGCTGAGTAATTGCTGCCAAATGTCTACCTACAGAATAACTAAATTATGTGTTTTATTTTTTATTTTTCATACGTAGTAACAGTATAACATACCATAGATGAATATAGATTTTGTAATGGTCCTGTATATGATGCATGAAATATCTTGTAATATAGGATTAGGGGAAACATTATAAGATGAATAATTGTTTTTTTTTTCTTTTTGAGAACTAGCTATGCTGACAACTCATGATTTTACATTCACACCAAAGCAGCAGCCTATGAAATATAAGTTTACTAATTCAGAGCTATAACCTTTAATATGTAAAAAAAAAAAAAAAGACCAGGAGATAATTTCTTGAAAGCATTACTTTTCTGATATTTCTTAAAGAAGCAGGACGACCACTACAATTTAATTAAAACAAATAAGAAAAAAAAAAGTCTACATTATTTCTAATGTGAGAAAATGTACCTGTTGATACAACTGTTGCTATGGGTTCTGAATGCTGCCCACCCCACGTTGTGCCAGACACGTTAATTTTATATTCTGTACCATCAGTGAGTCCTGTGACATTAATGGTAGTCACATGTCCAGGTAGTTGGTATTCCTTCATGTCATATACATGGTTAGTGTCTCTAATACGTACAATTATGTTTTCAAAAGCTTCATGTTTTACTTCCCAAGACAATATGAAGCTCTCTGGGGTAATAGCTGAAGCTTCTAAATCACCAAATCGAGGCACTGCTTCTGAAGGAAATGAAGACATTTTGAGATTGTTATTTTTTGTTACATATTTACCAAAAAATTATGTAGTGAAAATAAGATGCAAGTGCATCTAAAACTATTTAAATGTAAATAACAATGAAACCAGCATTAGAGAGCTTGTCCGTAGCCATATATCAGGTGTGGAAAGAATCCTGATAGAAGAAAATCTATTAGATTGTGCTTGTATGATCCGCTATTATTTACTAAAACTGAAGTATAACTTAAACAAATTGAGTAACTAAAATCACTTTATCTATAAGAAAAATGTCACGCAATAGTCCATTCTGTGTGACAGTAAACTTAGGGCACTACACTCCAAATTCTATGAAAGGCAGTTTTCAAATATTGTTATTCAGCAGTCACCATTTCAAAAAATCCTGAATTTAAAAAAAAAAATCAGACTGACATATGTGTGAATCTATCTTTCTAAAATACATTTTCCTTGAATGAGTGAACAGAAAAAATATTTATAGGCTATCCGTAACTGTTTAATTTGTATTTTCCTACAACAATTTCCTAGCAGTTTGTTTCTAAAAAAGGAAAGTACAGAAGTAAACAAACTATATTTTGTTAAATTTAAATGGTTGTTTTGCAAATATTCTTAATCAATATATTCTGAAATTTTTATAGTAGAATTCTAAATAACAGTTCTTTAAAACTCTAAGGTGAAAACTAGTTATCTAAAATCAACATAGAGTTAAAAACTCCCAATTTGAAAGAAAAAAAAATATTTTCTCAAAATATATGTAATTTATTTAAGATCAGTAAACTCAGAGCTTGGCAAGAAGCTGGTATGCATTGGGTTGTGAGGACAGATCACTGACTACCCTTAGCATATTAGCTTCCCACTTTCTAATAGCATTAACAGCCCTGCTCTTAAACTGGAGCATTCGGAGTAGACATTGCAATCCCACAGCAAAGAGACTTAACCTTTCAGAGAATGGGATCCTCTCCCAACATTAGGAAAGAGAGGTATAAGAAATGGAAGCCGAAAGCCCATCATATAACAAGCACTAGTGAATTCCGTATAAACCTGTATCTGCTAGTATGAGAATTAGTGGCCAAGGTGATAGAGCAAACACTGTTTTGTCCTAAGGCACCTACTGTATAAATGCTCACAAATTATATATATATATATATATATATATATATATATATATATATATATATATATTTATGCATGTTTCTTCTGATCTCAGTTATTGTCTACTGCCAACAAAGACTGCAAACATCTGCCAACTGTTTAATTTCTCTTCCAGACAAATATGCTACTCAGAAGGGCTACAGGTTGAACAGAGATCCTTGGTAAATTGCTTAAATTGTGAGACTCTGTGACCACGTGTAAGATAAAGGTTACATACTGGCTCTCCTGAAGGTTTTCAGTAATAATGTTTGGTTAATTATGTTTTTAATCATTTTAGTTCACTACTCTGATAAACTAAATTTGTATTAAATATCAATATAATGAATTTCTTTAAAAAAACGAAGCTTTCAAGAAGTATAAATCTTTTACTGGAAAGTCCTCTCGTTCATGACTAGGACATGCCTGGGAAAACTTTAAATGGCCATACATGTCAACTGTTATAAATCAGACATAGCACTATGACCTTTGTCTTCAGATTTACCCTTACTCCAGTCAGCATTTCTTGATTTTCATCATAAAGATATACATGTTTAAGGATAGATACATTATTACATAACTGGAATAAGTCAGTACAGAAATTATATTTAATAAAGTACAAAGGGTCTAGTATCTGAGTGCCTTCTATTCTAAAACTTAAGAAATTGTTCCTCTTTTCAAGCCTCTGTTATGATTTTTAAATTCCAATGCCATCATTTTTTGTAATACTGAATGGTATGCCAATGACCAAATACCCTTCTTCAGTTATGTTGTGTGGAGACTTGCTAGATCTCTACAAATTGGGAAAAAAGCTTGAGATAGCTATTGGCTGAAGTTTGAATCAGGAAATAAACACCTTGAAGTGCAGCTGTGCGTGTTCCAGAAATTACTCATGACAAGTTCTATATTCCAGACTGTTATTTTTAAAGATATTCTAAGCTTAGTGCTTGCCTTTTTTTCTTTTAAAGTAAATATTCATAGTGTGCAGTTGATCTGATTTTCTTAGTGTAAGAATAATATATATAGTCATTTGGTATGGTGCCATTGTTGAAAGCAAGTACACTTTTATATCAAAAATGCTGTTTCTTACAAAGAAACGATTATATGACCATTTTCAACTAATAAAACCCCATGATTTAGTTATTATAAAATTCCCATATTTGACATTAATGAGTTTTTATTTTTAATAAAGTATATTAAGCAGAAAAGTTGTTGTATTAAATGTGTATGACAAGACAAAGGAATGTTACTATTATCAAAAATGCCTTTCACAGTTTACTGTCACATAACAGAAAGCACAGAGAAATTTTAATCCATATAGCTCTAAGAAAAATAAGAACATATAGATACTTCTAAGAGGCATTCAGTTTTACAGAAAGTACCTGTTGTAGTTACAGCGGATAATGTCTGTGAGCGCTGCCCAGTGGAAACACCATACAGAGAGATGTAGTAATCAGTTCCTGCACTTAGATTTTTGAGGTCGGTACTCCTTAACGTGCCTGGTACTATATACTCCAGCTGATCCAGCAACCCATTAGAATCTCTGACTTCTACTATGAAGTCATCAAACATGTGTTGTGCTTCCCAGTTCAAGGATAGGCTATACGAGGTAATGTTTGAGATCACTAAATTGCCAAGCTCAGGTGCATGTGCTACAGAAATGTAAAAGCAAAAAGATTCAGTTTTCAGACATCACATGCTAAGCTACTGGAATGTATACACAGACATACAGAATATGATCTCAGAGTCCATTAATTCTGTTGATGACTAGTAATGGTGGAGATTGCACTTAACTATGGTTTATTTTTTCATCCTACCATTTTTTAATTTTATTTTTGGCCTTAAACTACCTATTCTATGCCTTCATCCAGTTTCATAAAATTTCATAGGACAAACTGCAGGTCTCATTTTGCCATGGACTGGGTTATATTTTGGGAGGATACACATAACTTCCCTTTCCTGACATTAGAAGTTTGCCTGCAAAATTAAAATCTTCACAACCCCACATGCACACGCCAACTCATAATTGCTGCACGTGCCATTAGTGGTGAAGTTCTCTTACTACCTCCTCCTGAGATGCTCAGATAAATTTTGCTACCTACTCCTGGGTTATCTGTTTTACAAGACCACTCTGAAAACAAATGTTTGACACTGAGTATGGTGGATGATGGAAAACCCAAAACAGAGTACAAATAATAATCCCTTGTGTTTCCCCTGATCTGTGCACAAAAATGCCAAAATTATCTTCTAGTCCATTTGTGATATTGTTTGCTTAGGCTGTGGAAAAAGATCATAGTTTCATGGGTAAATATTAGGCTAACTGCCCTGGTGGGCTATTCTAAGCATAGCCAATAACTTTAGATCAAATCAAAATCTGATGCTTGTGTTTAAGAAGTAAAGATCTTAACCATTATGCTAATCCGTCCTCCACTCTGTCAACTGGATTTGAACCTTGAATCACCTGTGCTCTAGTAAATATACTTATGGTATCTCCCTTCTTTTTATTGTCTCACATGAGCAGGAAGATGTTTAATCTATTTCTCTGCCATCTTGTTTAACTACCAATGCTTTACATGAATTCTTACTTGCAGAATTTACTCCGTTTCCCAGATTGTTGTTCAGTATCTCACAATGGCCATGTTTTGATATTGTGTTTACCAAAAGAACTCCATTAGGTTACCTACCATGACAGTTCACTCACTAATCCATGATGTTTTGAGTTGTGTGATCTGCTGGGATCTAAACAGGCTAAAATTATTTCCTCCAGTATTGATTTAATCATATTTTTTATGATAGGGATCAAACTGATAGGCAGTGATTTTCAGTTTGTTTAACACCCATTCTTGAAAAAGGAACCACATTAGGATTCTTCCAGTCTTCAAAAATGTCATTGTCATTGGGTCTGCATTATTTCAGCGAGCGCTAAAATAGTAAATGCTGTTTAATTGAGCCAATAAAATCGAAATCCCTAAATCTCGAACACACGGAACAGTGATTTTTTTTTCCCCAGGGAAAAAAATCGCTGATCCGTTAAAAAAAAAAAAAAAAAAATCAAAACACAAAATAAAGTGGGGGACTTCACTGCCTCACACTCCCCCTACTTAAATATACCAACTCTAGTTTCGCACTACAGTGGAAATGGCAAAGTCCCAAACACAGCTCAGTGATTTTTTTTTCCCTGGGAAAAAAATAGAAGTTATGTTCTTACCATAACGTTCCATGTTAGTTGTCTTCTTCTCGCCTTCTTTCTTGCTGGATGGGTTCGGAGCCGACCACGGCTCCGACTCGGCCACTCTAAAAGCTCGAGAGTTGGTTCCACCGGCTCGAGGCTCCCCTTATATCCCACAATGCTAGGCGGTATTACCTCAGATCTCGTTTGTAAGCTATGCCCAGCCAAAAATAACTCCAGAACCACTGGAAAAGGGAAAAAAAAACACCTCTATAAAAGGAAGGGAAGAAGGTGACCTGAAAACCTGATGAAGGAATATATGCACAGTATAGCATATACCTATATACAATAGAGGTGGTAGAAAGAGAGGTCACAATCAAACTCCTCTAGGTCTGTCCAGGCTAGGGGGAAGGAGGGTGTGCCTCAAGAAAGAAGGCGAAGAAGACAACTAACATGGAACGTTATGGTAAGAACATAACTTCTATATGTTAAGTTGTCTATCTCGCCTTCATTCTTGCTGGATGGGACTGCGTCCCTAGCACCTTGTCCCGGGTGGCCTATCGGAACAGACTCTTGAGAACAGTGGAACCAAAGTTAGCTCTATGTCTAGAAGCTAAATCCAACTTATAATGAGAAATGAAAGTGTGAGGAGTAGCCCAAGTAGCCGCTGCACAAATGGTGTCAATAGGCAGCCTGTCTTGGAAGGCTATAGAAGTAGCCAAAGCTCTGGTGGAGTGGGCCTTAGGTTTGTTAGGCAGCTTTTGGTGTCTAATTTCATAAGCAAGGGAAATCAGAGATGTTAGCCATCTGGAGAGTGATACCTTCGAAACTGAAAGTCCCTTTCTGCCTTCTGCATAAGAGACAAACAACTGGTCAGTTTTCCTGATCTGTTTGGTTCTATCCAAATAATACCTTAACTGACGATGAACATCTAGCCAATGCAATTTTTGTTCAGACCTGTTAGAATAGTTAGGAAAAAACACAGGGAGGTCAATGCTTTGATTCAGGTTAGATGCGGAGGCTACTTTAGGTAAAAAGGATGGATTGGTTCGTAAGGACACCCTATCTTTATGAAACAATAGATAAGGTGGTCGACTGCTAAGTGCATGAAGTTCTGAGACCCTTCTAGCTGAAGTAATGGCTACCAGAAAGAGAGTCTTCCAGGATAACAATTTCAATGAACAGGAAGCTGCAGGTTCGAAAGGGGGGAGAATCAAAGATGTGAGAACTAAATTAAGGTCCCAAGAAGGAGGAGGATTTCTTATAGGAGGTCTGAGAAGAAAAACTCCTTTCAAAAAAGCTTTGCAAAGCTTGTGAGACATGATGGCAGAATCTGAAATGCCCACATGAAAGTTAGAAATAGCTGCCAATTGAACTTTAAGAGTAGAAGGAGATGAACCTGCATGGAAGAGTTCAGCTAGAAAATCAAGGACTATTTGGATGGAAGCAGTGAAAGGATCTATGTCCCTTCCTTGAGCCCAATAGGCGAAACGTTTCCACTTACTAAGATAAATCTTCCGAGTGGAAGATTTATGGGAAGCTATCAAAATATCTCGAACAGAGTGAGATATTTGAGGAAGCCTGGCTAAGGTTGGAATTGGAGGAACCAAGCAGTGAGGTTCAGAGAGGGGAGGGAGCGATGTAACTGACCCGATTGATGGATCAAAAGTTCTGGAACTAGGTCCAGATGCCAAGGTTGCTCCAACAGAAATTGATGTAGAAAGGGGAACCAAACCTGTTGAGGCCAGTAAGGAGCAATGAGGATCAATGAGGCCTTCTGAGCGATAGCTTTCTGTATCACTTGAGAGATTAGTGGAAAGGGAGGAAATGCATACAGAAGTCCCCGGGGCCAAACTTGGACTAGAGCGTCTCTGCTGGGCTGGCCTGGTAACGGGAATAGGGTGAAATAATCTCTGCACTTGCTGTTTTGGGGAGTAGCAAAAAGGTCGCAGCAAGGCTGACCCCACTTGAGAAAAATTTTCTCCAGAATAGAATCTTTCAGAGACCACTCGTGAGGCATGAGGATAGCTCTGCTCAACTTGTCCGCGATCAGATTGGACTTCCCGGGGATGTGCGTTGCTATCAGAAACCGCTGAGAAGAAACCGCCCATTGCCACAGTCTGAGTGCTTCTCGACATAGGGGATAGGACCTGGTTCTGCCTTGTTTGTTGATATACCACACTACAGACATATTGTCCGTCTGAATTGCTATCGTTCCCAAGGGAAGAGAGTCTTGAAGGGCTTGCAATGCTAGAAGCACTGCTCTCATCTCTAGAACATTTATATGCAAGTGGCGTTCGACTGGTTGCCAAATGCCCTGGACTGTTCTGCCCTGATAATGCCCCCCCCCACCCAATCAGGGAAGCGTCCATTGTCAGAGTAGCAACCGGAGGGGGAAGAACAAAGGGTCTTCCTAGGAAGAGCTGGGGGGAAGAAATCCACCAAAGAAGATGATTCTTGCATGCTTGCGTAATCACAATGGTGTGGGACATCGGAAGATGTTGGTATGACCATTGTGTAAAGAGCATCCATTGAAGGATTCTCATGTGAAATCTGGCTAATAGAAGTAGAGGGATAGCAGCCGCCATAATCCCTAGTACTTTGAGAACTAACCTGACTTTGACTCTGTTGCTGTGGAAGAGAAGGGAGACCATTTTGCGTATGTCTGCTATTCTTTGATCTGTGAGCCTCGCAGACATGTTGACTGTGTCTAGATTTGCGCCTATGAAGGTAATAGCATGACAAGGCGACAAAACAGACTTTTCACAATTTATTGAGATACCTAACTTTTGACAAATGCGAAAGGTGTAGTCTCTGGCCATTAGAAGAAGATGCTTGGTAGGAGCTGTGAGGAGCCAGTCGTCCAAATATGGAAACACCTGGAATCCTTGACGTCTCAGGTGAGAAGCTACCACTGCCATGCATTTGGTAAACACCCGGGGGGCAGTGGTGAGACCAAAGGGCAGGGCTCTGAATTGAAAATGACTGGTTCCCAGCCGGAAGCGGAGAAATCTCCTGGAGCGTCTGTTCATTTTTATATGATAGTACGCATCCTGGAGGTCTATAGAGCACATCCAGTTTTCCTTTCCCAAAAGGGGTAGGATGGATTGTAGCGTGACCATCCGAAATCTTGTTTTCTTGACCGACTTGTTCAAGATACTGAGATCCAAAATGGGTCTCCAGTCCCCTGTTTTCTTTGGAACCAAAAAGAATTTGGAGTAGATTCCGGATCCTTGCTGGTCTGCTGGCACTGGCTGAATAGCTCTTTTTGCAAGCAACTTTGAAATTTCCAACGCTGCTTGATCCCTTTGAGCGGGTGGAACATCTGGAAGGGATTTTTTTGATTGATTTGGAATACGAAAGAACGGAATGGAATAGCCTTCGGAAATGATGGACTGTACCCACTTGTCTTGAGTTAGGGATCGCCAGGCTTCTGGGTACAGTGACAATCTTCCCCCGACTGCCTCCGAAGGTGGACAGTTGGGCAACACCTCAGGGATGCTGAAAGGGCTTATCGGAAAAGGTTTCTCGATTGCCCTGGTTCTGCGGACCCCCCCTGCCTCTAGGGCGACGTCTACCATTATTGTTCCCTCCTCTGCCTCTGGAGGGGAACCGACTCTGTGCGGCAGGCAAAGTCCCTTGAGATTGTTTGCGGAACCACATTTTCCCACTTTTCTGGCCTTTGGGGTAAGGTCTAGAAGGAGTAGAAAAACGGACTCCGACGGCAGAAAGAGTTTTGTCATCCGTCTCGCACCTCGTCAGGGTTTCTTTCACTTGAGGACCAAAGAGAGCTGATCCATCAAACGGGGAATTAGTGAAAGACGTTTTAAAGGGGTCCGCAAAATTGCATAGCCGCATCCAGGCATGCCGGCGTAAGGCCACACCTGTCCCTGCGGCTCTGCTCGCTCCATCAGCCGCATATGAAAGGAGGCGCATGGAGGAGTTAGCTATAGAATTTAGGGTAGCCAGCTGAGTGTTCATCCTGTCCTGAAAACCCGCAGCTGTAGGATCCTTCAACATGTCACTCGCTTCCTTGATCAAATCTCTTTGAAGACGAGTGAAATGGCATAGGTAGTTCAGCGAACGCATAGCAAACGTCGCTGACGAAAACATCCGCTTCCCATACCTGTCCATAGACCTAGATTCCTTGTTAGGAGGATGGACAGGCACCGAAGGATCAGCTAGTTCCTTCTTAGTGGCAGCAGCTACCACCATAGCATCCACAGAAACTCCCTTGGTCAGAAATTGTTTATCTGCTGGTGCTGTGATAAACTTCGAAGGTCTCCTGGGGGTGGGGTCCACTGAGTCAGGAGCCGTCCAAGCCTTTTTTGCTACCACCTGCATGAGGGGGTCAAAGGGGGGGGACACCCAGGAGGTGGAAGGGCGAGAGCCAAATGCCTCAAGATACACAGATTCATCCTCCGAAGGGTTAAGGGCTGGCCAATTTCCCCTCTGTTTCAGGATTTCTAGAATGTCTGCAAAGGAGACATCTTCAGAAGGGGAATGGGGGGAACCCTCGGAATCCTCTAAATCTGTGTCAGTGGTGACAGACTCAGGTGAGTCTATGTGCTTCCTCTTACACTTTCTCTTCCTAGGGGGCTCCCCTGCCTATTCAGGAGAGGCCTCGAAGAGGATGAGATCCCACAGGGGATTCTTGAGGAGCTGGCTCTCTGCGGTCTGGGATGAGGGAGTGAGTAGACATAACCTGAGGCACCGAAGAGGGAGGGGCGGACGGAGCCGACTGTAGAGTTGAACCAGGTTCCAACACACTCCGCATGACCTCGAACGCACCCCTGTCAGGCAGAGCCAGAGGTCCCCGCCCGGTGCTGAGAACCCCCCTCGGCACCGACAGTGATGGCTCCGAGGCCGATGTCGGAGCTGAACTCACCAGCGCCGAGGCACCGAGAGAGAGAGCGGGGTCGGACAAGGGTCCGATGCCACTCACCCCCTCGGAGCCGACGAGGGAAGTCCGGCGCCGAGATTCTTCCAAGGAAGAAATCGGAGCCGACGACGGAGCCGAAGACAATTGTATCGGCTCCGACGCTACCACAGTCTCGGTTCCGAAACGCCCCGGCTCCGAGCTCAAAGGAGTCGGAGGAGGAACATTTTGAGGGACAGGGTCAAGCCTCGACTGATGAGTCGGGCTCTGAAGCATATGGGCCAGTGCTTCGGACTTAAGAAGTCGACTCACTACCCTCTGAAGGTCATGATCCGAAAGCCTCGATGACCTAGAGGAGTGAGACCTATGGCTCCGTTCAGACAGCAAGGGAGACGCTGGAGCCAAATGAACGGAGCCAAGGGATGGTGACCTAGACCTCTTTGTAGATGTCGGCTCCGATGGTCTGATCGGAGCCGACACAGGAATTTCTAATGCCTCGGCTCCAGCCGGAGCCGAGGGAACCACAGAAGCTGCAGTCTGAGACTCATCGGCTCCAGCCGGAGCTGATGCAGCAGGAGGTTTCGAAGCCTTAGGCCTCGACTCAGAAGCTGGAGTCGAGGACCTAGAAGCCTTAGAGGGTTTGCCCGAAGTAGCAGTAAGGGAACCCTCAGGCTTAAGCAAACCTCTTAAAATGAGTTTATTTTTTCTTTCCTGCAGGACTCTAGGGCTGAAGCCATGGCATACAGCACAAGAGTCCTGCAGGTGTAAAGGTCCCAGGCAGTACACACAAGAAGTGTGACCGTCTGTCAGAGACATTTTCTGACAGCACGAGTCACACTTCTTGAAGCCTAAGACCTTTGAGTCCTTAGACATTGTTAAGGAAAGTGTAACCACACACACACTCAAACACACCGATTACACTTTACACAAGTTTAACTAAAAAAAAATACACTTTACACAAGTTTTTTTAGATCCCTAACAAAAAACACATACACTCCACTAAGGGGAAGGAAGGGCCCGAAGGCCTGAGGGAAGAACTTATAAGTTCTTTGTGGAAAAAAAGGGTGGATAAACAGAAGGAAAAGGGTCTAAATCCACTAATTTAAGGGAAATAACTATAATAGGTTAAATTAAAGGGGTTTAAATAGACTATAGATTACTCTATAATAACTGACCTGAAGCCGGTAGAAACCAAACACCTCGATCGCTGTAGCGGCAAACGAGATCTGGGGTAATACCGCCTAGCATTGTGGGATATAAGGGGAGCCTCGAGCCGGTGGAACCATCTCTCGAGCTTTGAGAGTGGCCGAGTCGGAGCCGAGGTCGGCACCGAACCCATCCAGCAAGAATGAAGGCGAGATAGACAACTTAACATCTGCTGTTCTGTATGTTCAGAATTTAGGGATTTCTACTTTATTGGGTCGATTAAACATTGTTAACTGTTTTAAGGATTCACTGAAATAATATAGACCGTTCTTATCATGTGACTCACACAGATGGTTGATTAGTGATATTTCCACATTTTATCCTCTGTTCTGAGAATCTGAGAATGAATGGAAGTGTGTCCAATTCTCAAGTATATCTTTTCTTTTTGACTTATTTTAAGATTCTTTTTTCTGTATTGTGACTGAGGTCAACATCCTTATTTTTGTGCATAAGTATAGTAAATTTCTCCTCTTCTCATTCATGAATACTAAGAAGATGTTTTCATTTCATATCCCTGGTTTCTTAGAATCCTGTTTAGAAATCCCTTCTCCTCTCTGTTTTGTTAAAAGTTTGTTATTTCTTTAAAAAAAAATGGGAATTCCAAAACAATACATTTCTGGTTGACTGTCAGAGAACAGTGAAACAAGTTATTTAGGATCCAACACAGATTTTCTAATATTGCTTCAATAGCTTTCAGACAACATAAGTCCTTAGTTAGATGCCACTAAGTTACTAAACTTACTGCATTGGAAACAAGTCAAATTATTTTCTGATTTGCATACATGTTGCATACAAAAGATTGGCGCTTATAAGATGTCCCCATCTTAATATACCCTACCACCACTGACCCCTTTTTCTAGATCTTATATGAAGGTCTATTTGTTTGTCCAGCCTGACATCATAACTCCCCAGTCATCAGTTTTGATTGGCTCATATTTATAGTGGATGGTGCTGTACACTTTCTGATAACCCATTTGTTCCCAAATATCTATCATCTTCCTGATCTTAGAGCCTTGACTTGTGAACACCAAGTCAAACACTGCTTTTTTATGAGGAGAGCATAAAATGAGAATGTATTCTTTGGTGGAACTGCAGAGGGATTAGGTGAACATTTTGGATATTTTATTCACCCATTAATGACGACTTTCTTTTCTTTACCATCCAATGCTAACATTTGCGTTTTTATTTCTCTTGAAAGAAGCGTCAGACATGTGCCTCTTGTTTAGAAGTTAGCTTGCAATGACCCTTCCTTGTTGCTTGATTTGTTCTGTTACTTTGACCTTTTCTGCTATACAGAAGACTATCCCTCTGTTTTATCAACTATCTGACATAACCTGCATAATTAATCCCAGCCATGGTCTTCTGTGTAGTATTTCTTTCTGCATACAAAGTCAACAGCAGTTTTTTCTTGCCTTCATTGTGAATGCTAGTATTCATTGATGTCTGTTTTTTCTTTACTATCAGCCAATTTTTGTTTTATCCATGTACTCATTTACCACTGATCCCCTGCAGTTTCTGTTCCTAATATCAGAGTTTGTTACTCGTGATCTGTTCCCTTCACAATACAATCTCCAAATGGTTTTGTATGCTTTCCCCTTATTATATTTAAATTCTTTTAAGTGAAAAGCTTAAATGCATCGTTTGCACTCTCACCTCCACAACCAGGCACATGCGTACTAGTCCACCACTACAAGACTGCGGCCTTCAGAGTGGATTCTTATACACAGAATCCAAAGCCATCTGATCCAATTTGGCAGTATAGCTCATACACGTAAAACCAGGATCTGCTAAGAACATTCAGCCTAAAGCTTTCTGTATTTTATTTGGCAAACATCTATGTGTCTTCCCACTTTTCAGTATAACTCCAAGGTCACACCTGAAGATACAGCTGCTTCATGGCTTCTTCAGATAATAACGAGTAAAAACATGAAGAAAAGCACTTGTTGAAATCCATTATGTTTAGTATTCTTTTCCCATGCGTGTCGTGGACAAGATCATCAAGAATGTCGTCTTGTGTGCTATACTCATTAAAAGCATCTCCCTTATTCTGCAACTTCTGTCCTGCACTGCTCAAATTCTCATGCAGCTCATCTATGTATAGACAAAGGCATCCAGGTTTTCACCCACTACTGTTATCAGCATAATCCAGTAGATTCTCCCTTCTCCCTCTTAGCCCTGGTATCAAGTTGGACACCTTATATATCATTTTCCTCAGTCTGATGGCTAAGAATAGAGTCCTCCCACCATGTCATACATACACACTCACACGTGCACACACACACACACACACACACACACACACACACACACAAAATGTCATGTGAACAATTAAGCAGATTTCTTTTTCTTTATCTACATCCCAATCAATAACTTTTCAGCACTACCTGCATCAAATTAATATATTACTTTTATTCTGCATACAGTTTAAAATTATGATATGGATTTTAAGGGCTTATGAATTTAAAGAGTGACTTGTATTTCAGATGATAAGTCTCAAAAGGTTATTGTGTAATACTATAAACTAAGAGCCATGGACATCTTGTCTATCTGTTGTATAATTTTCATATTCAAATCAAGATATGAAATATTATCACCCTAGGATGTCTGATGTCCCTTCTTCTTTTTGTGAGGGAATATTATAGCCAACTGGGATTGCTAGAAGGGCAATACATTTTTAATCCTCTACGGACATTACTGTGGTGTGACACAACAATTTCTTTGATCTGTATCTCAAAATATGCAAGATATAGCTTTCAGAATACCAGTTAGTTATGAATAGCTTTCAGAATACCAATTAGTTATGACAACACTGCCACATTACTTTATAGTCTGGGATTTAGTTTATTATAATTTAATAACTTTCATATTTCTGTATGGTAATAACTAATTTCCCACATGTTTTAGAATATTAATAGAAATATTAAGCAAGTAATTAATAATGTAACTGTGTTTTGAAAAGATCTCTCTTTAAAATAAAGTTTGATTGCATTACATATGATGCACTTAACAATTATTAATTTTGCTTGTTATAAATATCTAGTGCTTTGAATTTCATTGACCTGACTTATTTTAGAATGAATAACTTTGGTCTGCTAGTGTGCCTATGAGAAAGTTGTGTATAACACTGCCTGGTTTTATATTTTGTTTTCATTTCTGTGGAAACAGCAATTAGCTGTGCTAAACTCAGATGTGTAATGAATGTATGGACTTCAGCTGTGATGTTATTAAGTCTGCACATTGAGGGTAGTGGTCAGACCTGTTTTATATGAAGTGGTTGAGTGAGTTAAGATATCCTTTTCACCAGCCAGATTGTGGCTGTTCCTGTGGATTTAGGGTGGTGGTTGCAGGAAGCATTGACTGCCCAGCAGTCATGACTGTTTCAAGGTGAGGCCCAAGTATTCTAAGTAATGCTAGTGACAATATGGGCATGCACAAGTATTATACAGTATGTCCCACATGTTAGAATGTTAGGTCAGATTGGCAGGTAGCAGCCACAGATAGCAACATAACACCCCTGTAGCAGGCATTATGGCAAGCAGCCACATAAGGGGAAACAATAGAGAACAGAAGTAGAATTTAGGACATACCTATTCCAGTTGTAATCCTAGCCTCAGATATGGTCCCCCAAAGCAATGAAGTTTTAGGGCACTATTTTCTACATGTGTGTATTAGGTCATGCTTTGAATGACACTCTGATAGTAATAACTCTCCTCCATGGTTTCACAAGTGTTCACTAGAGAAGGGGTTCCCTCTAATTATCAGTGATCTGAGCCTGCTGGAATATGGAGAGGGATGGGGCAAGCACAATGTGGTATGTTTCCTTCTTGTTACCTGCACCCCACCCACCCCGAAAGGAACATCTGCATACTGCAATGTTGTGTTTTTCACTAGTTCCTTTCCAGTCTTGTTATGGGCCTTTTGTTTCCCAATTTTTCTGAGATCTGTCCACTCTGTCTCAGTGATCAGAACCACAGAGACCTAAGCAACATCTTTAGAACCAAAATGCAGATGTGTCATAGAAAGTATCTGTAGCATGACAGCTAACATTATGTAGATTACCTTTAGATATGCAGCAATGTATACAACAACAATTAAACACGCACACATATAACAATACTAAGTACGTAAGATAGGTAAATGTACAGTGTAACCATTCATGGCCATGACACAGCATCCACATATCAGAATACTAAGTAAGGACAGGTTAATGTACAGTGTAACCATTTGAAGACTAGAATAAGTAAATGTACATAGCAGCCATTTGTGTGCCTTGCATCAGGCTTTGAATATGTAATAAAGATTTATAGATTTTTATAATACAAGACTATGGAGCTGAACAATATGAAATATGAAACAGAAAGTCTGGGTGTTTGTACTTCATATGACCCAAAGCGTATACTGGAAAATACCAAATGTTGTGAGAGAAGGACTGGACATTTATTTAAACTTCTAACTGAACAGTTTTGCATTTGTTTCTATCCCAGAAATAGTATAAAATCAAACATTTCTGAGACTCAAAACTTATCACAACATGTTGCCTAACATATAGACAAATATTTGTTGTGTCACGCCACAGTCTCACACAACCTAGTCTGATATACACTGACAGATATAGAGTCTATAAGAAATGCATAAATTATAATAACTTCATTAAATATCAAAACACATCTTTTGTTAAGAAATACACAATATTCATACTGTGGTTAGAGGATCTGGCATAAATAGCAGCCAATAAAGGGACAGGAAGTTAGAACTTCCAGAACACAGAAATTAAGCTTTAGGATTCTGAAGCCCTATTCAGATTTTTGTTTTACAAACAGCTAATTGTGTTGTTTTTATGAAACTGGAAACACAGTGTTAACAGACACTTCAGCAAATACATTGCATAAATGCAGAAAATATTTATTTGATTGAAAAACTAAAATATGAAGAAAGCCTATACAGTGTATAAACTGTACCTGTTGTGGCAACAGTGCTAACAGCCGGGTGACGATTCCCATGTGTTACTCCATGGAGGTAGGCAATGTAATCAGTGCTAGGCAAGAGCCCTGAGATATGAAAAGAATTGAAACTACCAGAAATGTTGTATTCCACAGGCTCCAGTAACCTGTTGGAATCAATAATTTCTAAAATAAAGTTTTCAAAGTATCCCTCTGTAGCTGTCCATGACAGATTGAAGCTTTCCGACGTAATGTCTGAAACAACTAGAGTATCAATTTCTCCTTCTTCAGCTAAAGAAAAAAAAGAAATAATTCTTAAAGAAAACAGCTTTCGTTTCTGATGCATGGAAATTCAGACATAAATATTTTAAATATTTAATGCAATCAGTGATTAAAGTCAGTTGGCTATACCTTACAAAACAGGTGAAACTGTAATCTTGCATATTTTCTTCCCATTAAGGGATAAGCTGTTTTATAAGTGTATGTTTCTTATTTATAGCAAATTACACGCAACACGTTCAACGAAAATAATACAGATATTTTAAATGCAGCAGCCAGACAGCTCAAATGGATCAATGTGAGCTGCTATAAATTTATCAGCACGTTGTGAGGCACTTTGCTCTTTTGTGCCAAATATTTTAAATATTTGATTTGCAAGATTAGGCACAAGCAGAAAAAAAATCATGTCAGCTCTAATGGGATAGAGGAAAAATTCCATTGCTATTACCCATGTGACCCAGGTTCCTTAAATGGCTTGGACAACTATGAGAGTTGGCACAGAGAAAGGGACAAGTGACAACACATAGCCTGCTTGCCTCTTTTCGAGAGAAGCTGTGGGTCACACATTTTAGGGTGTTCCTGGGTTAACATTTCCTCAGTAGAGGCTGGAAAAACATACTTGAGTTGCCTGTTCATAACATGATTTGTTAAAGCAAGTAGCAGCCCTGCTCCTGCCCCATAACATGTCCTCCTCACTAACTGGGTAGGTGCAGGGATTTAGAGTTAAATAAAACCTCAATCCACCACAAATGATGGCAAATTAAAAAAAAAAAACAGAAAAGAAGAATATAATTCCATTTTACAATGTCTCACATGTATATTATTTCCATTGAATCGTATTGATTCTTTAGAAAGATGTTCCATTCAACAATTACAAATGGCAATTTTATAATATGGATAAACCAACAAAGCTGGTATATTTTATAATGTCCTTATCCCTTAAATTCTGGATCAGAACTATATGCTATGTTGAATACATATGCACTTTCCAGAACCAAAAATTGTTTGCCCATTAACAGCTCAGAGCTGGCAATAGCTCAAAAGAATAATGGCAAATGCACTCAAGTGAAATGTTACAGCAGCAATTTCACATGAGAAGCAGGAGTTACATTTGTTTAGGGAATTTCTTATTAAACGTGTTGTATATGTCATTATAAAATACAATAAAAAATATGCAAGCAAATATGTA
Source organism: Protopterus annectens (assembly GCF_019279795.1). Lineage (NCBI taxonomy): Eukaryota > Metazoa > Chordata > Ceratodontiformes > Protopteridae > Protopterus > Protopterus annectens. The sequence continues at coordinate 759,971,660 of NC_056750.1, read as the reverse complement.
TACCAAGAAACTTGGTGTGGCTTTTGCAAATAGATTATAAAATTACTCTAAGTAACAGAAATCAAACTGAAATAAATGGCAAACTAAGATGATATAACATGGTATACATTTAATATGCAGGCTGGAGCTATTTACGTAGTAATGTGAATACTTTTTTCATTTTGCTTCTTAGGCTTTCATGCATCAATCATTTTTAAACTGGCCATGGACAACTGCTCAGGGTTTACAACTTAAAAAAAAGGGAAAGGCCTCTAATATTCCATTAAACCAGAATTATAGTAATATCAGTCCAAAAAATATAAAAGCACAAGTGATGTAGTCTAAAAGAGTCTCAAATATGGTTGTTTTTAATGGAACCATGTTTCTGTTAGTGATTTAAGAAAATGCACTACAAAAGAGTCAGGTTATTTAGCCGTATAAGTTCACCATGAGTGAAAGTCTGAGTATGACAGTAGTTAAAGTGCCGGTCTCACAGTCCTTGGTTCTCCAGATAATTTCCAAGCTGGGGTGCTTTCTCCGTGGAGTCTGCATATACTTTCCGTCTCTAGGCAGCTATTCAATTGTTTTACTGGCTTCATTACACATATCAAAGACTTACTCTGAGGTGAATTAGAAATGCTTCAGAATTTGTGTGTGTGTATATGTGTGTGTGTGAGTGTGTCTGTGTGTGTGTGTGTCTGTCTGTCTGCCTGCCTGCCTGTATGTATGTGTTTGTTTCTTGTGATAAAGTTGTGATTATGACTAGGTCTCTGCTTTAACTGAGTTTCTTGATGAGATAGGACCTGGGTTTCCCTATATCCTGGAATGTATAAAGTAGGTGCTATAGAATGAATAAATGAAAGGACTGGTTCCATTCTCCTTGGAGTATGCTACACTGGGAGAAAAAAAAAATAAACATTCTGGTAAGGTACTGTAATGTAGAAAGGGATGTGACCTATACTGTGACCTGTCTTGAGACAAAAGAGAGAAGTAGTTCCACTTGAAATCAAATTGCCAAAATTATTAGAGTTTTAAACTGGACTGCCTTCATGAGGATTTTAACTTCAGTAATTATATTTTGAATTCTGCAAACAGGAACATTAAAATAAGCTTCTCTGTTCTCAGAACAGACCAAATCAAAAGGTGGAAGAAAGGGTTTGTGACACCGCAATTTGCTTGTAATAAGCGTTATCCTAAAATCTGACCATTGTGGTGACTGATCCAAGGGGACTGAAATATCGATTACTAGACTTTGTTGGTGAATCATTACTGGTTAGCCCAAGTAATCTTATCTATGCCCTGCTTAAATACGCAGCAGATCTTACCCATTCAGTAGGTATTTCTTCAGTCTTTACTCCATATAAGAAATACCGTACATTAACCACATTCATTCCACAATTCTTTGAATATTAAAATGAGATAAAGAAGATTGTTTTGGTTACCCCCCCCCCCCCCACACACAGATATAATTCTTCACTGCATATCTTACAACCCCCTGTGCCATACTTTTTCAGCTCTTGAACTCTATATTTGCATATTATCTGATTAAGACCAATATCCCTGCAATTGTCTTTTTCCTATAGAGACTCTTTCTGTTTTCATTTTTTTCTTTTTTGAATTCCTTAAAAAAGGCCACACTTTAAACCATTGCATTTCTACGTGTATCTTGCAGCTACATGTAGTGCAGAAAGGCAGGAATGGCCTTAGGTCAACTGGTGCCCTACGCAAAAGGGCTCCACAGCACCCCCATCACACCACCCGGTGCCCCATCCTGGTCTACCTACACCAAACATGTACTGGAAAAGTGCCCCTTCTAGAGTGGCGCCCTAGGCACCCGCCTAGTTGGCCTATGCCTAAGGCCGGCTATGCAGAAAGGTCAAATCCAGTTATAACTGGTCATGTCAGTAGGTAGTATGTCAACTGATCAATTGTCTGTGTGCATCCAGGTAGTGTAGAATTCTGTCTCCCTTATTTTGTGGATTATGGAAGAAAAATGGAAGTTGAAAGGTCCAGTTCAGATTTCCTTCTGTAATAGCTTTTGGCATAAAAGAGGGGTTAGGTAGTGCACAGAGTCAACTTGTCTTTGTAGAGTGGTAAGAAAGGTTCCCTGCATAAGGGCTTATAGTTGGGAGAACTTCATAGTACAAAATATAACAACACTGTTTTTCAGGTAAAGAATTTCAGAAGAGCAGAATCAACTGTTTCAAAAGGTGGTATGGCAGTTTTTCTAATACAGAATAGATACCATAATTCGGGTTCACTGTCATTCTTGGATTCCTTAGGTGAAGTTCTGCAATTACTTCATTATAGGGCCAGTTGCCAGTGAAGGATGAACAAACAAGCATGATGTGATTATATAGGATTGATGGCTCTTCAGAGAGGTGAAGGCTAAATCTTAAGAGAACAGCCTAGATAAATGCTGGAGAACCAAAGCTACCTCTGACTACTCTGTGTGCTGGAACCAGAGGGGGATCATTTCCATTTAGACAGGTAAAATTTCCTTGTAGATGGTCTTCTAGATTTCCTCACAATTGTTAGCAAAAGGTGGTCAAAAGGTAGTAATACCATACCTACCACCTATGACTTATGATTGCATCAGTACCTCACAAAGAACACCTTGCTTTTTCACCCTAATATGTCATTTTATTTATATCATTTCATTTTTCTGTGTAATTATTCAATGTTACAGAAGCTGACTGTATTCACAAAATATGTATTTTGTACCACAGCCATGCTTTGCTCTAGGTCAGGGCTGAAAATCCTTGTAGCAAATTCTACTTACTGCAAATAAGTAATGGCCTTTATTAATCATTTTGTAAATAAACTGACTACTTCTGTAGAATGTTTCTGGTAGCTTGTGAGTGCCTTCCTTTGCACTTAACATCTCAGTGTAATCTTAATACCATTTGCAAGGATTAGTGCAGTATGGGTTTGTATATAAACACCTAGGGTAATATGGGAAGGATTGAAAAGAAAAACAAAGCTAATAAAAAATCCTAAAATTCTCACATATCTGTTTAATAACTTACATTCTTAAAGAAATGTTGAACATGTTTCTCTTACTTTTAAATAGTAAAAATACTAGTCAGACTGGCAAGAAAAATCAAATAGTAGTGGCATTGATTTAATTTGCAACAACTGGCAGAGTTAATATTTCCTTCTATCATTTTGTAGGATCTTGAAGGTTTGGCAGTCAAACTAACATGAAAATAATGTAATACATAATCTGAGTTAACATTTTGGTCTCTGGTTTCCTTCGTTTTGCTGGCTAACAGTGAGACAGACTCTGGCATGAATTTACATTGAAGTGTTCATATATACACAATGAAGTTTCAGCCACACCTGAGGTTACTTTATGACAAGGCTGCCTTCTCCTAGCTTATTCATCACTTACATGTCACTACTTGGAAATATGACATATGGCAGGAAATAATATCATGGATCCAAACCTTGCCAGACAAAAAACCATATTTAGTTTAAAGAAGAAGTCTATGTTGGACCAGAACTCTCATAATTATATGCAGGTACATGTGTGTGTGTTTTTTTTGAAGAGGTTTGTTGTAAGTTTTCATTCATAATTGCTCTGAACGTCTGTAGCAATTGAATTAAATGTGTAGTTACACCATACATGTTAAAGAATATATGCAGTAATAATAGAGAAATAATGGATCTGACTGTTGATGTAAGTCTTTATTTTATTGTGGATTTTAAACTGAATTTTAAACCATAAGAACTTGTGTCATAACTGCACTGCTAAAAGAGGTGTTATGTAAAATTGTCTGTGGATCAGTAAAATATAAACTATGTACCCATGCCAGAAATTAAAGCTTTGATAGTGATATACATTACAATGACCAGATATCTATCTATGCAACTATTTATCTAGATGTAGAAAGTCAGATATATAGACTATTTAGTGTAGTCAGTTCAACAAGCCTTTTTTTCTTTTTCTTTTTTTGTTGGAGGTGACAGTAAAAAAGTGTCTCTCAAAAATTCACAAACACGGGGATAACATGAAGACTCCAAGAAGAAAATTAGCAGAGGGCAGGACTGAACCCAGATTCAGAGGTTGTGATACAGAAACTTTAACCACTGACATTGAAAATCCTTTGAAACAATAAATAATATCTGAGCACTTGTCCATGTTTTCCTTGCTTAAAATGTAACTTGCATAGTTACTTATATAACTAAACATTTTATCATTTATATGACTATAAAAGACAAGCTATACATCTCAGCTCAGACAGCTTCAACACAAAATTTTCAAGACAAGCTTAAGAGAGTAATTATTGACCTATGGTACTGAAATTTTTCTCGAGAAAATGGGGTTCAAAGAGCTAGAACAACATGTTCCTAGGAATTAGGGAAGAGATGTTCAGGGGTACATCTGGAACTTGTATCCAGTATTCACCATCTGCCTTTTAATTCCAGAATCCATGATAGAGTAGTTTATTCTAGAACTACAGATACAGTATTTTGTTTTGGAATATATACTGTGCAGTGATAGAAATGCACCACTTTAGGGGGATGGAGGAAAATTATGATTTAAGAAAATATGTTTTTTGTAGGGCAGAGGCTAACATCTGGGCTTGTTTGCTGATGTAATTCAGTAAAAGACTATTGCAGTGTGCTTAACTATTTTCCGAGATAACCAGATCTTGCCACCCCACTGACTTGGAAGAAATATAAAAGAGGAATGCTTTTTAAACCTTAAAACTACAAGACTGTTAACATTACTTTGATGAAAAGCCTTAGTCCACTATGAAAGTCAAAACCTACTAAAAGCAAATTTAAAACATAAGAAACATTTCAGTACTGAGGCATTCTGCAAATAAAAAGATACAGTAATTGTACTGTGAACATTCCATAAGCATCATGGACTTGTATTTTCTTTTGCAAAAAAATGAAACAAAGAAAAAGATTCATTGTGTTGAAGTAATGATAAAATTGTACCTGTGCTAGCTTCAGCAAACAGTGGATGTGTGTAATAATCATTAATTACCCCTTGTAAGGTGACATTATAAGTGGATGAAGCATTCAAACCAGTAACCTCAAAAGTGCGAACATCACCAGATATTACAAATTCCAGAGGCTCCACCAGCCTGTCAGACTCTTGGACCTGAATAACAAAATTCTGGTAGGTATCATCTGTGGTCCAGTAAAGACTAAAGCTCTCCCATTTTATATCTGATACCGTTAGGTTTTTCAGCTCAGGTTCTGACTCTGAATAAAAAAAAAATGCATAAACAGCTCATGACAACTCTATAAAGTGAATTCTCTACACACTCAATCATATCCATGACTGAAAGGTTTGATTATTTGTCTGTCAAATAAGTTTACAAATATTCAGATTTTTAAACTGATTCTCAGTTTAGTTCACAAACACTCAAAATTGTTTGTTATTGCTTCTCAGTTTTGTTGGAAAACTGCTTCTTAATATTTCAAGAGAGTCTCCAAACCAGCCTTTGATTTTAAAAGTAGTTATCCACACAAGAAATGTATTTTTATGTATTTTAACTTTATTACTAAGGAATTTTAATAAAATTTATTATAAATGCAGATATTTCATGCAGCTGTAGTGAAATATTTGGGTCCACATTAAGTGCTCATATACTGTTTGCTTATAACACACATGAATGGCTTGCCTCCCACTAATTTTATCCTACTAAATTACCTATCCCACCCATAAAGCAGCCCATGCAGAGCCCTAAGACTAAGAATACAACTCCACCTTGATCCCTAACCCTAACCAGATGCTGTAACTCCCTCTTCCTCCCTAAACCTAAATTTCCCAAGCAAAACCTATCCTGAAACATCCCTCCACCTCACTAAGTCTAAATTCTTCAAGTGTTCCCTAACCTTAAAACTGACTTTCCACTCCTTAATCTTAAATTCCCAGACTGGTACCTAACCTTTAAACTTCCTTCCCTCTCCATAATCCTAAATTTCTTTACTGCTCCCTAAACTTAGAAAAACCCTTCCACTCCCAAAATGTAAATTTCTCCCACTCTGTAAACATAAACTTCTGTCCTAATCCCGGACTAAACATAATGTATAAAATCTCATTCCTTTCTCTCCTCTCCCAATGGATTCTGTGCACTCCTTGTCTAAACATGAAGAATCCACAAAAATTTTGGACTGCCATTAATAACCTTCTTCAGCCCGGGCATTCTAGTACCCCTCCACCCCTAGAGTCAGAAAACAAAACCAATCTAGAAATTGCCAATGCCTTCAATACGTATTTTACAGAGACCATTCAAACCCTGGCCACACAGCTAACTTCTACAAACACTAACCTACCTAATTCCCAACATGACAATCTTCCTATTTTCAAGATAAAACCCATCTCAATCTCCTTTATCCAGAAACTAATTCACAAGCTAAAACCCTGTACACCCTCTGATGACAACCTTCCAGCTGAATACCTTCAACTTGCAGCCAGAGCAATTGCTCATCCTATAGCTATTCTCATTAACCGTACCATTTCTGAAAGCACTATCCCCAATCTTTGGAAAATCTCCCACATCATTACCTTACATAAAGGAGGCAACTCTAATGAGTACTCCAACTATAGGCCCATAGCACTACTCTCACCTTTAGCTAAGATCATGGAGAAATGTATCCATCATCAGCTAATAGACTACCTAACTAAAAATAACATCCTGGCCAGCTGCCAACATGGCTTTAGACCCTTTCATAGCACCACCACTGCCCTTCTATCTTTCACCAATACTATTAACACCAACCGGAACAATAACTACCTCTCATCTGCACTTTTCATTGACCTGTCAAAAGCCTTTGACATGGTCAAGCACTCCCTACTTATAAATACCCTACAATCCCTCTCTCTGGATTCTAATTCTATCCTTTGGTTCAAGTCTTACCTCAGCAACCGAAAACAAGCTGTTTTGTGGCAAAATCACTTGTCTTCGTAAGCAATGGAACATGCTGCCACCCAACCTAACCTCTATTTCCTCCTTTCCCCTCTTCAAACTTAATCTCAAAAATCACCTAAAACTTCAATGGTTATGCCCTTGCTGTAACCCTGACTAATATTCTACTATCAGCCTGTAACCTCACTTCTCTCTCTTCCTGTACATTACTACTCTGCCAACAAATGTTATGTAAATGTTATCTTCCACATTTTTATCCCGATGGTTTACTGTACAATGTTATGTTAATTCCTCCCTAATGTATGTGGCATTGCCTCTTATTGCTTTGTTTTTTCTATATTATTATTAAGTATGTGGAGCTTTTCTCCCCGGGCCTCTACTGAAAATGGAAATATCTCCAGCTAGACTAGCCCGGTCAACAAATGTAAAATAAATAAAAATAAATAAACATGTGCTTGAGCTGTAGCAAGCAACATGCCCCATCCATAGAGCCATCATACCTGCATGAGTCACAACCCATATGAGATGCAACACACCTGAGACCCTGTCTCTGAAGCTGTGGTCAGGACGTAGCATGGACTCAGTTGTAGCAGAGTTGAAAAGTTTACATAATAAAATGCCTGCAAGCTTCTATAGCTTTATTGACATCTAATGACACTTTTTTTGTATCTAGCTTACATATTTCTAGATTTCAGCAAACTTAAAACATTGCTTCCATACATGAAATCAATTTCTAGCTGGCTTCTCAAGCAACTTTTATGATTATCTACTTTTCCCAGCCTTTGACCCTAACATGAGACATCACCTTTCACACTAGTCCTGTCTTAGAGAGACCAGTGTATATGTCCACATACTAATCACTTTTTTTTTAAAGTTGGATTTATATGACTTGTATAACTAATAAAATAACACATAAGACTTAAACATTGTTTATTACTTTGCATCAAAAATGCTGAAAATATTTTTCTACAGGATGGTATATGTGGCTGTGTGTGTGTGTGTGTGTGTGTGTGTGTGTGTGTGTGTGTGTGTGTGTGTGTGTGTGTGTGTATGTATGTAACGATGCCAGAACATTAATTGGGTTAATATCTACATTCAAATCAATACTTGGGTTCATTAGTGTTTTAATATTTATTTTTAATTGCCTACTTCCCCTTTTAAAGTACCACTGCATCCTAGAATATTTTTTTCAGATAGTGCGCCAGTTAAAACTAATGAGGTCAACCTGGTTTATGAACCTAGAATGTCTGTAGAGTGCAAGCCCTGTTACTACACATATACCTTAATTTAAGCAATTCCAAGATACCCTCATCTTTCTGAGAGGTTAAATCCCATTTTTCATGATCTCATAGAAGGAAACAACATTTTGGGAAAGTGCAAATTTTCAGTCATTGAGATATAGATCTTCTCTTTGGATCCCTTGCCTTACGTCTTGGCCTATATATTTACTTTTCAGCCTAAGTATTACCATCACTCTAACCAGCATGACAGTGCTGATGCAGTCTGGGTGTCTGTGCTGCAGGTAACTAAGATCAGTTTTTAACTATGGTAAAATATTGTAAGCTACCAAGAAAAGGAGAACTGAGTAGCCACAAGTGAGTTCTTTTTTGTAAGGGTGGTTGAAAGTCCTATTGCTGTTTCAAAGCCCTTCTGCAGATGTCAGGGCATCAGCATTGATTGGGTGCTCCATATCACCAGTGCTGGTAATGCAAATACAGTGCTTCCATGTGGTGCAGGTACATGAGTTTTAACTTGACCATCTGCATGTTGCACCCTTCTGAAGTTGGAAGAAATATGCATAGTGTCATGAAAACAAACCCTTCCCCCTTTTCAGCTGTATAACTCCACGCACCCACCCACATTCTAAGGGAGGCTTACATGGATGAATATTCAGACAAAACAATGTATAATGGGTAGAAAGCCAAAGGGTCCGATGCCAGTGCATATGGTAAGAAATGAAAAAAAACTCTGCACTTAGTCTTACACAAGCACTTCATAAATATGTTTAATGAAACATATGTTTGCTGTTTTTGTCCTTTGATGCATATAATTGTTCCATTCATACTACAAAGTCATTCATTTTCTTCTTTACCATGTGTCTTGTGTAATTATTTTAAGGTATACCCCTTACTTTCATATTTTTGACAGTATTTTTGCAAGTTGCCTGGGATGTGTATGCCCTTAATGAGATTTTATTTCTGATGCACTAACCTGTAATCTGTGTGTGGCACCATTAAAAAATTGCCCTCTTTCCCTCTTCTGGTTGATCACTATATACCTTGATGCAGCATTCTGTAAGGCATCCTTATAATTAAGGAACTATGTCAGACTTGATTTAGATTATCATCTAAAACTAACCATATCCTTGTCCAGTTTTGTGACAGTTACCCCCCCCCCACCCCCACACATTTAAAAAGATTAATGCTTGGGAAAGTCATAATGCCAGGTTATGCAAAGTTACATCCATTCTGCAGATGACTAAGAGTTTAATATATTGTTTTTTTGGCCTTGAATGAAAATTGTTTTGGAATGAAGTAGGTGGTCTTACTCATTATGGACCCACCACTGTTATCAGATGCACCTCAGCTATGAAATGTGCATTTGTTTAGGTTTCCTAATTGGTTCCCTGTGTTATTTTTGGAAATTTTACAGCTGTAAACTGTTAACTGGCTTCATGCTGTAGTCCACATGTCTGTGTGTCTCTTCTAAAATGCTATGTGCATCTGTGTAAACATGTTAACTCATCAATGTCCATTTTGGTGCAAATTCAGCATTGCCAACAGATAGAATTGAAAAAAAATGTTGTCTTAATCATAGAGATACAAGAGATTTAGCCAGGTTCACCAGAGTCATGAATTTCATTGTCTGCAACACACTGCAACCTTCTTGGAGTAAAGAATGATAAAATTCTAGGCTACAGGAGGTCAAACCCTCTGTATGGGGATTGTGGGGGTTAGGGGATCTTTCCCCATCACAGTTTTTTTGGTTTTGCTAGTGCCTGATTACTGATGCTGCAGATGTCAACAAATTAGAGTTGCAGGGATTCTGTCAATAAATTCTTTTAAGCAAACCACCTAAGCAGATGCGACTCCTTGCCCCTGAAAAGGGGCACTTATGTTTTGCAATTTTATGTGATTAACAAGGGAATAAAAAAATAGGTTGTAGGATGAAATGGATGTTTAGATTTAGAAAGGAGCTCAGTTAAATATGTTTTTTTTCAAAGTATTTTGAGCTGTTACCTAAAATGGATGGAAATTAACAATTCTGTTTTTAATTGAGAGACCGTAACAAAAATAGCGACTGACATTAACTGACTGCAGAGTTTGTGAACATGCAGAATTAGAACCACTGTTCAATGTTTTGCCTCCTATATGTTTTTAAACTGCATGTCTCACACCTTCTACACCTGATCTGCCTGACACTTTACAAATCATGTTTCTGGGGCTCATCACTGTCTCTTTTATGTGTTAAATAACAGCTGTCTTTGTTGAAAAACAAGAGGTACTTGAGAGGAACTAAAATCTGCTACTTTTTATTTTCCTATAACTAATGTGGTATTACAGACTCCGTCTTATAAATCACTTTTACAAGATTCCTGTCCTAGTAAGCCCTTGCAGTTTGTGGTTTCTGCTTAAAAGAAACAGCAAATCTTCTGTAACTGTTGAAATGAGCTAGCAGAGGAATTTGACTGACTTGTTTAAAAGATAAATGACTTGCTTATGAAACAGTGACCTAATATGGCACTTTTTTTTTTACAAAGTTAAAAGATATCATCATGCCATGGTAGGATACACTATAAATTCTAAGTCTCTTTTTGGATAAAATGAAAATTTTTAACAAATTTTTATAAGTATTCATATACTGTTTGCAAATATTTATCTCAATACAAAAGAGCAA